>NC_133647.1:104143885-104443885 GCF_009905375.1 Apium graveolens
GGATCCCAAAACTCATTTTTATATATTTAAGATTTTCCTTTTTAAAGGGGATTTAAATACTCGCTCAAAACCAGAGGGATCCGGCTCTGTGGTGTATTTTATATTCGCAACAAGGTTGCGGTTTTGGTAAATGAATTGATTACTTACCCAACGTTCGGGTAGTAAGTCCATCTATCGAGTCGGCATAAGCAACATGGGCTCAGTGGGCGTCCATGATAGCCTATTTCTTTATTCAAGGATTTAACTCAACTCAAATAAGAATGTAACAAGTAAATAGTGGATCTACCGTCAAAGAGATCTCTCAAAGTAACATCTGTCAAAGGATTCAGAAACAATGTTCATCTACGGACTTGAGGAATTACTTCACTGGAAGAAGCTCAAGAAATTGATCAAGCCTCAGTGATATAAATCAAGATTTTGGATTTAATCAAGCCTCAGAGTATTGTCATTCCAGGCCATTCAGGATTGTCATACCGAAAGTCTCTCCAGCTCATTGGATTGTCTTGACGATAGTCTCTCCAGTTCATTCACTAGTCTCACCGATTGTCTTGCTACATCAACGGATTGCCTTGCCAGTTCAATGAGATTCTGTTGATTGATTTATTTAAAAATACAGAAGTAGCAGAAGACAATAATCCACACAACAGAAGTCAAGAACTCAAGAACAGAAAAGAAAAGCAGCCGACTAAATATTTCATCCTTCATCTGTAAATTTCAAGATCATAAATTTCTAGTTTTAAAGTTAAATCCAAACCACTAGAAATCATTCTCTTGTTCTTGTGTAACTATCTAGCGGATCAAAATCCCTAGAACTTAATCTCAAATTATATTTAGCATTTGATTCTTTTTATTGCAATAATAGAAAAAGTTCATGTTGAATTTATTCTAGATTTGTGATAATTAATTTGAGATTAATCCCTTGTAATCGATACCATTGTTGTAACACCTTTCAAGTTTAATAATATTTCTATTTAACTTGAATTTTGTTTCAATTTTTATTCCGCACTAAATTTGATTATTCGGTATAGTTTGTATTCAACCCCCCTTCTACAAACATATTGGGACCTAACATTAGGATTTAACATTCCTCTATAAGACATCACTACACTCGAATCAACATCACAAATTAATCAGAAAAGTAACCTAAGGGATCATGATATAATTCCAATACAACTATATGCAATTGATAAGTGGCATTATATACCACTTAGAAAGTCTTACAATGGCTTGAATTGATGTCAAGAAATCAAGTTTTTTGTGTATTTGATGTGTTTTTCTAGTGTTTTTGCATTTCAGGGTATAACTTGCGTATGTAGGAAAAATTCATCAGAAATAAGCCTAGGGAAGTGCTTGGCATTGGTTGTGGAAAGTTGGGGGCAGAACGCAGCAAAATCATGAGCAAAATTCACAATTTTCCAGAAGGTGCTTGGGCGCCCGCTCAGGATGCTGGGCGGCCGCTTGGGAGCTTGGGCGCCCGCTCAGGAATCTGAGGCGGCCGCTCAGAGGCGAGAAAATTAATTCTAATTTTTATAAATCCTTATTCTGTTGGACTTCTGAGACGGCTGGTTCTTGTGGGCTTCTGTATAAGTAGTTCCCAGAGACGTTTCACAGGAGGGTGGTATCAAGCAAGGAGCAAGGAGAGAAGGAAGAAGACCATTTTAGCACATCACAATGAAGAAGAGGAAGCATACGTTTTCTTGTGATTATTTTATTCTTTGTATCAGTGGATGCTAGTTTTCTTTACTTTGAACCTTATTACTCTTGTGACGTACTCTGGTTTTAATAAGTATTTTTATTAGTTTATATTGTGTCTATTATCATGTTTTCATATGAACCCATGGTGACGATGAGTTCTGTCATGGGCTAATCGTGATCATGGGGTCATAACGGATTTACTATGGATTTCTTTAGTTAGTTGTTTAATACCTTGGTGTGTGATGATTGTATGATATCTAGCATAGGTTATGCTTATTCGTCTTATGTGCATCGCGAACATATAAGATAGTCTGTTAATATCCTGTGAAGCGACGGTGGATCTCGAGGTTTAGAACTTGCCATGCTAGCATAGGTTCATGTATGTGTATACATGATTAATAGGTAATTCTTACCGTTTTACTTGCCCTGTGTAATCATAAAGAATAATGTGTGCTTAAATCATTATGTTGTCAAATTCTGTAGACATATAGGGTCTCAACATAATTGATGCCTATTCAACTTCTATCTTAATTGTGGATGTTTGGTAGAATGGTATTAGTACAACGAAAGTTGGCTTTTATCAGTTTCGTGTTGTTCGATTAATATCATCACCGTTACATGCTAAGGGTAATAACGATAACTATTGAATGAAGTAGTAATGAAGTTATGATCTCATGTGAGTTTGATATTGCTAATTCAAGTGTCAATTAAGTGTTTAATTCTCGTAGTTAATTATAGTTAATAATTAGTTAATCAGATTTAAGTGTTATTGTCTTGACATTGAGAAGTAATCATACATTGGTGAGTAAGTGTTAATTGAACATAATTAGTCTGAGTCTCTGTGGGAACGAACTAGAATTTATTCTATATTACTTGCGAACGCGTATACTTGCGTGAATTATTAGCGCGTATTTGTGCGTAACAGCAACATACTAACATGATAACAAATACGCAAAACAAAAACAAAAACAAATAACTACATGACAAATATGCAAACTATATGAACTAAACTATCATGAATATGCATCTATATGGACTCACACAAAAATATTCCTTAACTATCACCCCCAAACTTAAAAATTTCATTATCCTCAGTGAAGGTAATTTCAAGGAATCAGGGCCTACCTACTCGGAAGAAGAAGAAGCATCACCCTCCGTGGGTGGAGTATAATGAGGCGGATACACAGAATCTTCTCCAAAACCTGGCCACTGTATGTCAACCCCCGTGGCTCAAAAAGCTGTACCCAATGCCTGAGTAAGATCATGTGCAAACCTGCTCTGGACGTCATACATCGCATCCATCTGCCTCATCAAACGCCTATACTGCCTCGATCCTAAACCACCACTATCCTCTATTTCTTGCGGCTGCTGCTGCAAAGAACTAGCCTCGCCAATTTGCTTTCTCCATGCTACTCTGTGTGCCTGAGTCGAACCACCAACATATGGATGATCGGCTGGCTGGCCATCTGACAAATGATCATAGGTATACCCAAGTCCCTTCTCATCAGCCTTCCCACCATACCACTCCTGCATGCTTAAGATCATAGAACTATCGATGGGGTGCTCGGTAACTGAAGCCTCTCGTGTGCGGGCCAATGAACACCCACCGCAACACAAAGCTTGGTCACAATAGAGGCATAAGGGATTGACCTCGTAGTGACTCCACGCAAAAACCGCAAAATACCCTGATGAATAACATAACCGAGATCCACATAATCTCCCTGCAAAATCCCTCATAACAACTTCGCACGATCCACAGTCACATCATGCACATGAGAAGAAGGCATGATATTCGCACAAATAAAAGCATTCCAAGCACGAGCAAACCTGTTCATGCATGAAGCAGGGAAATTGAGATACTCGTTCAATCCCTTCTTGAACTTCTATTGTGTCTTTGGGATACACAGTATAGCCACAATAAAATCCAAATCAAAGTCCTCCCCCATCTTATTAACCCACTCCTCCTGAGTAGGCTGTCTCTCAGGTTAGTTGATAACCCTGCGAATAGACTCTGGGTTGTAGTCCACTGTCAACCCACGCACCACCGAATACCCATTCTTCTCAGCTTTTACGTTCACATAGAATTCGCGAACGATACTCATAGGCACAACCTCGGGTGCCTCACAAAACGAAACCCATCCCATCACCAATATCATCTCGAGAAGCTTACCATCCTTACCCGAAGGTAGAAAACCCCTCTCTTTTGCTATCTGCTTTGACAACAACCTTGTGTACTCTGCTTCAGCCCCCGGAGTAACAAATCGTGGCCTCGTACCCCTAACACTCGAAGTATCGGTAGAGGCGGGATTAGTGTTGTTGCTTCCTTGAGTGCGGGCTCTCTTTGGTGTCATTAGAATAGATTAAGTAAGATAAAAGAGGTGTGTAGAGATATTTAGGGTTTGAGAGAATAAAAGCAATGGAGATGTTTGTATGGAGGTGTATGTATATATAGAGAATTAGAATTAGGGTTAGATTAGAAGTGGGATATGAATTTGAGGTTAGTGGGGATAATGGGGTGTTTTTAGGACTAAAGAATCGGGTACAAGAGATTGGATAACTGATGTCCATACTCTTTCTTTCTTTTTTCTTTTTTATTTTCTGATTTCCAGTTTTCTATTTTTTTTCTTTTTCTGGGCACCAGCGCGGCCGCCCCGCATGGGAGCGTGGGCACACTCTGTTTCTGTGGTTTCAGCGCGTCCGTTCCGCTTCCCAAGGGCGCGCTGTGCTCTTGGAAAAATGGCCCTATTTTTTATTTTCTGATTTTTTTTGTGTTTTTTTCTGGGTTTTCTTCCTTCTATCTTCTTTTCTTTCCTTCTAATATACAATAAGATTGGGTTGCCTCCCAAGAAGTGCTTGGTTTACGTCACTAGCTTGACGTAGAATTCCGAGATCAAGTTGACAATAAAATGGCACTAACCACCTAACGGTTTGCCATATCTCCATAGTAATGCTTCAAATATTATCCATTTACCTTAAATGTCTGGCCTGGATCATCTTCAAAATTCTCCATCGCTCCATGTGGAAACACAGTTTTGACAATAAACGGCCCTGACCATCTCGACTTCAATTTTCCAGGAAATAGACGGAACGAGAGTTGAACAAAAGAACTTGTTCCCCCGACAAAAAATGATTTAAGCACTAGACCCCTATCTTTCCACCTCTTGAATTTCTCCTTATATATTTTGTTGTTCTCATACGCTTGAAGTCGGAACTCGTCGAGTTCATTCAATTAAAGCATCCTTTTCTTACCAGCTGCAGTCAGATCAAGGTTCAGTTTCTTCAAATCCCAATATGCCTTATGCTCTAGCTCCCCAGAAAAATGACATCCTTTACCATAAACCAATTGAAACTTGACATGCCTAGCGGAATCTTGAATGTTGTTCGATAAGCCCAAACAGCTTCATCCAGCTTTAAAGACCAATCCTTTCTCGATGGACATACAACTTTCTCTAGAATATGCTTGATCTCTCTATTAGACATATCAGCTTGACCATTAGTCTGAGGATGATAAGCTGTAGCAATGCGATGAATCACATTATATCTCTGCATCATAGCAGTGAACTTGCGATTACAGAAATGTGATCCCTCATCACTGATTATAACTCTTGGAGTTCAAATCTTGTGAATATCTGCTTGTGAAGAAAATTGAGCATTACTTTGGCTTCATTCGTTGGCAAAGCCTTAACTTTGACCCATTTTGACACATAATCAACCGCCAACAAGATATACTAATTATTGCACGACGAGACAAATGGCCCCATGAAGTCAATTCCCCACACATCGAAGACCTCAACCTCAAGAAGCACATTAAGAGGCATCTCATCCTTTTTTGATATATTACCAACACGTTGGCAGCGATCACACTTCAAAACAAACTGATGCGCATCCTTAAACAATGTAGGCCAGAAGAATACTGCTTGAAGGATACGAGCTGCTGTCTTTTCTCCACCATAGTGGCCTCCATAATAAATATCCGAATGACAGTCTCGCAAGATACCCTCCGTCTCGCTGTACGGAATACATCTCCTGATGATTTGGTTAGCTCCTTGCCGAACCAAAAATGGCTCGTCCCACATGTACCACTTCACTTCATGAAGAAACATACCTTTAAACATAAGTCATGTCCGGAGGCATAATGTTGCTCACAAGATAGTTTACAATATCCGCGAACCACGGTTCTTCTTCTTACACCCCAAACAACTACTCGGCAGGAAAAGACTCATTTAACAATGTCTTGTCATGTGAAATTGTACCTGGATCATCTAAACGAGAGAGATGATCTGCAACTTGATTCTCAGTACCTTTCCTATCCTTGATCTCCAACTCAAACTCCTGTAGTAAAAGAACCCATCGAATCAATCTAGGCTTCGAGTTCTTTTTCAAGACGAGATAGCGAATTGCAGCGTGATTAGTGAAAACTGTCACCTTCGTCCCAAGCAAATAAGATCGAAACTTCTCAAAACCGCACACAATGGCCAATAGCTCTTTCTCAGTAGTAGTGTAGTTCAGTTGAGCACCATTGAGGATCTTACTAGCATAATAGACCACACGAAATACATTGTTCTTCCTTTGCCCAAGAACCGCTCCAATTGCATAGTCACTTGCAAATCACATCATTTCAAAAGGCTCATTCGAATCAGGTGCAGTTATGATAGGTGTCGTGATCAAGCTCTTCCTTAAGCTCTCAAAAGCAGGTAGACACTCATCATCAAACTTGAAAGGGACATCTTTCTCTAATATATTGCATAATGGTTTAGAGATTTTAGAGAAATCTTTGATGAACCGCCGATAGAAACCCGCATGACCAAGAAAACTGCGGATTCCCTTAACAGAAATTGATGGAGGAAGGTTTTCAATGACCCCCACCTTGGCTTGGTCCTCCTCAAGACCTTTACTAGAGACTTTGTGCCCAAGAATGATGCCATGTTGCACCATAAAGTGACATTTCTCCCAGTTGAGAACCAGATTGGTCTCAACACACCTTTTAAGTACTGCACCAAGATTTTGCAAGCACTCGTCGAAAGTATCCCCGAATACAGAAAAATCGTCCATGAACACCTCCATATTCTGATCAATCATGTCAAAGAAGATGGCCATCATGCATCTCTAAAATGTGGCAGATGCACCACATAGCCCAAAAGAAATTCTTATGAAGGTGAAAGTACCAAACAGACAAGTGAAGGTAGTTTTTTCTTGATCTTCTAGAGCAATGCAAATCTGATTATAACCCGAATAGCCATCTAGAAGATAATAGTATTTGTGCCCAGCCAACTTGTCCAGCATCTGATCAGTGAAAGGAAGTGGAAAGTGGTCTTTCCTTGTGGCTTTATTCAACTTCCTGTAATCCATGCAAACTTTCCACCCCGTGACTGTGTGAGTTGAAATGATCTCATTCTTTTCATTAGAAACCACGGTGATGCCTCCTTTCTTTGGCACACACTGAACTTAGCTTACCCTAGAACTGTGAGAAATAGGATAGATGATCCCTGCATCTAGCCACTTGAGAATTTCCTTCTTTACAACCTCCTTCATAATAGGATTTATCCTTCATTGTTGCTCCACAGTCGGCTTGCTTCCCTTCTTAAAGCAGAATTTTATGCATGTAATAAGAAGGGCTGATTCCCTTGATATCTGCTATAGTCCATCCACTTGCCAATTTAAACTCTCAGAGTTCTCAAGAGCTTTTCCTCATCACTACCTCAAAGGTTAGATGCAATAATAACAGGAAAAGTAGATGCATCACCTAAAAACGCATACCTCAAGTGTTCAAGAAAAGGTTTAAGCTCGAGTGTAGGAGCTTCCTCAATAGATGGCTTGAGACCCCCCCAGCATTTTTGAGTTCTGCAATCCAAGAGATTCAAATGACATATCCAGCCTGCTTCCAAGGAGAAGCATTCAAATACTGCAACTTCTCATCACCTTCATCATCTTCACTATCTGCTTCCCAGCGCGGGCGCGCCGTGCTCTTGGAAAAATTGCCTTGTTTTTTATTTTCTGATTTTTTTATGTTTCCTTCTGGTTTTTTTCCTTCTATCTTCTTTTATTTCCTACTAATATACATTAAGTTTGGGTTGCCTCCCAAGAAGTGCTTGGTTTATGTCACTAGCTTGACGTAGAATTCCGAGACCAAGTTGACAATAAAACTGCACTAACCACCTCATGATTTGCCGTATCTCTATAGTAATGCTTCAAACGCTGTCCATTTACCTTGAATGTCTGGCCTGGATCATTCTCAAAAATCTCCACCGCTCCATGTGGAAACACAGTTTTGACAACAAACGGCCCTGACCATCTCGACTTCAATTTTCCAGGAAAAAGACGGAGACGAGAGTTGAACAAAAGAACTTGTTGCCCCGACACAAATAATTTAAGCACTAGACACCTATCGTGCCACCTCTTGAGTTTCTTCTTATACATTTTGTTGTTCTCATACGCTTGAAGTCGGAATTCGTCGAGTTCATTCAATTAAAGCATTCTTTTCTTACGAGCTGCAGTCAGATCAAGGTTTAGTTTCTTCAAAGCCCAATATGCCTTATGCTCTAGCTCCGCAGGCAAATGATATCCTTTACCAAAAACCAATTGAAATGGTGACATGCCTAGTGGAGTCTTGAATGTTGTTCGATAAGCCCAAACAGCTTCATCCAGCTTTAAAGACTAATCCTTTCTCGATGGACATACAACTTTCTCTAGAATACGCTTGATCTCTTTGTTAGACACATCAGCTTGACCATTAGTCTGAGGATGATAGGCTGTAGAAATGCGATCAATCACATTATATCTCTGCATCATAGCAGTGAACTTTCGATAGCAAAATGCGATCCCTCGTCACTGATTATAACTCTTGGAGTTCCAAATCTTATGAATATCTGCTTATGAAGAAAATTGAGCACTACTTTCGCATCATTCGTTGGAAAAGCCCTAACTTCGACCCATTTTGACACATAATCAACCGCCAACAATATATATATCGATTATTGCACGATGAGAAAGATGGACCCATGAAGTCAATTCCCCACACATCGAAGACCTCAACCTCAAGAAGCACATTAAGAGGCATCTCATCCTTCTTTGACATATTACCAACACGCTGGCAGCGATCAAACTTCAAAACAAACTGATGCGCATCCTTAAACAATGTAGGCCAGAAGAATCCTGCTTAAAGGATATGAGTTGCTGTCTTTTCTCCACCATAGTGGCCTCCATAAACATCTGAATGACAGTCTCACAAGATACCCTTCGTCTCGCTGTACGGAATATATCTCTTGATGATTTAGTCAGCTCCTTGCCGAAACAAAAATGGCTCATCCCACATGAACCACTTCACTTCATGAAGAAACATATTCCTTTGAGCATAAGTCATGTCCGGAGGCATAATGTTGCTCACAAGATAGTTCACAATGTCCGCGAACCACGGTTCTTCTTTTTGCACCCCAAACAACTTCTCGTCACGAAAAGACTCATTTAACAATGTCTTGGCATGTGAAATTGTACCTGGATCATCTAAATGAGAGAGATGACCTGCAACTTGATTCTCAGTACCTTTCATATCCTTGATCTCCAACTCAAACTCCTGAAGTAAAAGAACCCATCGAATCAATCTAGGCTTCGAGTCCTTTTTTGAGACGAGATAGCGAATTGCAGTGTTATTAGTCAAAACTGTCACCTTCATCCCAAGCAAATAAGATCGAAACTTCTCAAAACCGTAGACAATGGCCAATAGCTCTTTCTCAGTACTAGTGTAGTTCAGTTGAGCACCATTGAGGGTCTTACTAGCATAATAGACCACACAAAATACATTGTTCTTCCTTTTCCCAAGAACTGCTAGAACTGCATAGTCACTTGCATAGCACATCATTTCAAAAGGCTCATTCAAATCAGGTGCAGTTATGATAGGTGTCGTGATCAAGCTCTTCTTTAAGCTCTCAAAAGCAGGTAGACACTCATCATCAAACTTGAAAGGGACATCTTTCTCTAATATATTGCATAATGGTTTAGTGATTTTAGAGAAATCCTTGATGAACCGCCGATAGAAACTCGGATGACCAAGAAAACTGCGGATTCCCTTAACAGAAATTGATGGAGGAAGGTTTTCAATGACCCCCACCTTGGATTTGTCCTCCTCAAGACCTTTACTAGAGACTTTGTGGCCAAGAATGATGCCCTGTTGCACCATAAAGTGACATTTATCCCGGTTGAGAACCAGATTGGTCTCAACACACCTTTTAAGAACTGCACCAAGATTTTGCAAGCACTCGTCGAAAGAATCCCCGAACACAGAAAAATCGTCCATGCACACCTCCACATTCTGACTAATCATGTCAGAGAAGATGGCCATCATGCATCTCTGAAATGTGGCAGATGCACCACATAACCCAAAAGAAATTCTTATGAAAGCGAAAGTACCAAACGAAAAAGTGAAGGTAGTTTTTTCTTGATCTTCTAGAGCAATGCAAATCTGATTATAACCCGAATAGCCATCTAGAATATAATTATATTTATGCCCAACCAACCTGTCGAGCATCTGATCAATGAAAGGAAGTGGAAAGTGGTCTTTCTTTGTGGCTTTGTTCAGCTTCCTGTAATCCATGCAAACTTTCCACCCCGTGACTGTCTGAGTAGAAATGAGCTCATTCTTTTCATTAGAAACCACGGTGATGCCTCCTTTCTTCGGCACACACTGAACTTGGCTTACCCAAGAACTGTTAGAAATAGGATAGATGATCCCTACATTTAGCAACTTGAGAATTTCCTTCTTTACAACCTCCTTCATGATAGGATTTAGCCTTCTTTGTTGCTCCACAGTCGACTTGCTTTCTTTCTCAAGCAGAATTTTATGCATGCAATAAGAAGGTTTGATTCCCTTGATATCTGCTATATCCACCCACTTGCCAATTTGAACTCTCAGAATTCTCAAGAGCTTTTCCTCATCACTACCTGAAAGGTCATATGCAATAATAACAGGCAAAGCAGATGCATCACCTAAAAATGCATACCTCAAGTGCTCAGGAAAAGGTTTAAGCTCGAGTGTAGGAGCTTCCTCAATAGATGGCTTGAGACGCCCCCAGCATTTTTGAGTTCTGACAATCCAAGAGATTCAAATGGTATATCTAGCCTTCGCTTCCAAGGAGAAGCATTCAAATACCGCAACTAATCATCACCTTCATCATCTTCACTATCTGCTTCCCAGCACGGGCGCGTCGTGCTCTTGGAAAAATTGCCCTGTTTTTTATTTTCTTATTTTGTTTATGTTTTCTTCTGGTTTTTCTTCCTTCTATCTTCTTTTCTTTCCTACTAATATACAATAAGTCTGGGTTGCCTCCCAAGAAGTGCTTGATTTACGTCACTAGCTTGATGTAGAATTCCGAGATCAAGTTGACAATAAAATGGCACTAACCACCTCATAGTTTGCCGTATCTCCATAGTAATGCTTCAAATGCTGTCCATTTACCTTGAATGTCTGGTCTGGATCATTCTTAAAAATCTCCACCGCTCCATGTGGAAACACAGTTTTGACAACAAACGACCCTGACCATCTCGACTTCAATTTTCCAGGAAAAAGACGGAGACGAGAGTTGAACAAAAGAAATTGTTGCTCCGGCACAAATGATTTAAGCACTAGACCCCTATCGTGCCACCTCTTGAATTTCTCCTTATACATTTTGTTGTTCTCATACGCTTGAAGTCGGAACTCTTCGAGTTCATTTAATTAAAGCATCCTTTTCTTACCAGCTGCAGTCAGATCAAGGTTCAGTTTTTTCAAAGCCCAATATGCCTTATGCTCTAGCTCCGCAGACAAATGACATCCTTTACCATAAACCAATTGAAACGGTGACATGCCTAGCAGAGTCTTGAATGCTGTTCGATAAGCCCAAATACCTTCATCCAGCTTTAAAGACCAATCCTTTCTCGATGGACATACAACTTTCTCTAGAATACGCTTGATCTCTCTGTTAGACACATCAGCTTGACCATTAGTCTAAGGATGATAGGCTGTAGCAATGCGATGAATCACATTATATCTTTGCATCATAGCAGTGAACTTGCGATTGCTGAAATGTGATCCCTCGTCACTGATTATAACTCTTGGAGTTCCAAATCTTGTGAATATCTGCTTGTGAAGAAAATTGAGCACTACTTTTGCATCATTCGTTGGCAAAGCCATAACTTCGACCCATTTTGACACATAATCAACCGCCAACAAGATATACTGATTATTGCACGGCGAGGCAAATGGCCACATGAAGTCAATTCCCCACACATCGAAGACCTCAACCTCAAGAAGCACATTAAAAGGCATCTCATCCTTCTTTGTCATATTACCAACACTCTGGCAGCGATCACACTTTAAAACAAATTGATGCGCATCCTTAAACAATGTAGACCAGAAGAATCCTGCTTGAAGGATACGAGTTGCTGCCTTTTCTCCACCATTTTGGCCTCCATTAACATCTGAATGACAGTCTCGCAAGATACCCTCTGTCTCGCTGTCCGGAATACATCTCCTGATGATTTGGTCAGCTCCTTGCCGAAACAAAAACGGCTCATCCCACATGTACCACTTCACTTCATGAAGAAATATATTCCTTTGAGCATAAGTCATGTCCGGAGGCATAATGTTGCTCACAAGATAGTTCACAAAGTCCTCGGACCACGGTTCTTCTTCTTGCACCCCAAACAACTGCTCGTCAGGAAAAGACTCATTTAATAATCTCTTGTCATGTGAAATTGTACCTGGATCATCTAAATGAGAGAGATGATCCGTAACTTGATTCTCAGTACCTTTCCTATCCTTGATCTCCAACTCAAACTCCTGAAGTAGAAGAACCCATCGAATCAACCTAGGCTTCGAATCCTTATTGAGATGAGATAGCGTATTGCAGCGTGATTAGTGAAAACTGTCACCTTCGTCCCAAGCAAATAAGATCGAAACTTCTCAAAACCGTAGACAATGGCCAATAGCTCCTTCTCAGTAGTAGTGTAGTTCAGTTGAGCACCATTGAGGGTCTTACTAGCATAATAGACCACACGAAATACATTGTTCTTCCTTTGCCCAATAACTGCTCCAACTGCATTGTAATAACCCCAATTTTTGGAAATTTTGAAACCCTTATGAATAGTGTTTTGCTGATTATGCTGAATAAGAAAACTTTTCATGCCACACCATGTAGGGGTTCTTTTATTGATCTTCTGGGATATTATTAGTACTCTATATGGTATATAAGTGTATGTAAAGATCGTCAGAATCCAAATCCGAACACTTTGATTTTCCCAGAAATCTACCAGATACAGAAAGAATTGAGTATAAGGTAACAGGATAAAAAGGATTTAAATTCAAGGATTGTAAGAGAGGATCATAAAAGGAATATAATGTATTGAGAAAGGTTCAGGGAACCCATGTAATAAGATCCAGGGTATGATCCCTCAAACGATAAACGAAAATGAAAGTTAAGGGAACCATATAACAGATCAACGGTCACTAGTCAAGTAATTAGAAGCTAATCAAAGAGATTAGTGGGGATGATGTCATCAAACCAATGAGAAGAGGACAAAGGTGGGAGGGTGACATCACATGGTGACATAAGCATGACCAAAGCAAGTGTGTTGTTGGTTAATTTAGAACCACACAAAAGTTACCATGGTAAAAGGTAAGAAAACAAAACAAAATAAATCAAAAATCAACCAACCAAGCCAACAATTCATTTTCACCAAAAACACAACATTTTCTCACCTTTCTTCTTCCATGCTCTTGGTTTTTTCTTCTTTTCCAAAGCAAGAAAATCAAAAATCAAGTTCCAAGCACTGTTAAATCACAAGGTAATTATCTAAGATTCCTTATACTTAGATATAGTTATCCTATGAATCTAAGCTCCAAATTCCTTCACAGTCTCTTCCTAAAAATCATGGAAGAAGATGGTGAATAGTGTTTTTCAAGAACTAAAATTTTGTTCTTGAGTTTTTGTTTAGATTAAGCTTGGATAAGGACTTTAAGGGTGATTCCAAGCCATTCTCTTGATTCTCCACTCTCCAAGGAAGGTATAACCCCTCCAAACCCTAACTTTATTTGAGTAATTGGGTTTAGTTTTGTTGATTTTAATTCATGGGAGGCTTGCTTGTTGTGAATGTAGAGATTAGTTAGTTTTGTGAAGTTTTGGGGTGGTAATTCTTGGATTGATGATTAATGAACTTAAGTGTAGTTAAATTCAAGTTTAAGAATAAGTATAAATTGTTAATATTGAGTTTTTGGGGCTGTTATGATGTAGTATGGATGGAGTTTTGATTGGGTTGTGATTGTGGATTGATTGTGGGTTGAATTGGAGTGTTTTAAATTTGGGTAATCGCGTAAGCATAGCCATCGTAATGTCCGATTTACTTTAGGATGTTTTTGTTCTTAACATCATAACCCTTGAACTCACTGTTAGGTTTCTACCATTGCCATTTTTAAATAGTTCATGTTACGAGCTTCGTTTTGATATGTGGTACGCTTGAATCCGATGTACGGTTTAGGAGAAACGACCGTTTTAAGTAACGGCGTTTCGTGACCGAACCATTACCCCTCGCCTTACTTTGAAACCTTGGTTAAGGACCTTAAATGACTAATTGTGGTATGAAACATTTATGTAAAGAGTATTAGGCAGTTGGTAAGGCACTCGCGAAAGAATCGCCTTAAAACTCTTAATGGTTAATTTATTAAAAATGGTGGAGCTGAGGGTACTCGAGCGACTTAAGTGAATCGTTAAGCGCGAAGGTGAACGTTAGGACTCTAAATGGTTAAAGTCTAGTTTCTTAAGTGACCGGGGTTTAATTCCGACTTATGTTGTTGTTCATAGGTTATCGGACCCACTTTAAGCTTAAGTTTATCCGGGAGCACTCAGGCAAGTTTTCTATCCGTTATATTGTTGTTGTGATGTATACATATGTATATGCATTATCTTGTGATAGATGCATGATGGTTAATTAGAAAATTCTTGTGATATATTGTAGCATGTGATTTGGTATATATGCATGCCTGTTTCGTATTCTTGATACATATATCTGTTGATTCAGTTGATAATACATATGCCAGAGATAAGCGGTAAATTGCATATACCCTTAGTATAGGGGACCCAAAGGTGAACTTTTTTCTAAAACCGGGAGTCGATGCTCCCGAGTATAATATATATATATATTTATATATATATATGTATAGTTTTTAAAACTATGAATCAAATAAGGTTTATTCGATAACCTTATTTTATTAATGAATATTATTTGAATATTCATTTGAGGGCTTATGACTCCGTTGATTTTATTATTGAATATTATTATTTGAATAATCATTCAAGGACTTATAACTCCGATTATTTACTAATTATTATTCTTTATTTTATTAAGGAATAATGTGTCGATAATCAAACTCACTTTTGATTATTCAAATAAAGATATTACTTTCGTATAAGTATATCTTTGGTTATTTAATATTCATTTCAAGTATAAGTTTTACAACTTCTACTTCAATTATTTTTATAAAGATTATTCTTTATGAGAATATTATTTAAATAATAATATTCAGATAATTTCTAATATATTGGGACTGATTTATTTTATTAAATCAGCATTACTCCAAACATTCTTAAAAATGGTTGCGAGTCTTCAAAATGATTTTAAAAGTTAGAGCGGATCCCAAAACTCATTTTTTTTATATTTAAGATCTTCCTTTCAAAGGGGATTTAAATATTCGCTCAAAACCTGAGGGATCCGGCTCTGTGGTGTATTTTATATTCGCAACAAGGTTGCTATTTTGATAAAAGAGTTTTTGATTACTTACCCAATACTCGGGAAGTAAATTTCTTGGAACAAGTTAATCCATTAACAGGAATCACCTGGGAAATATCGGTGAGTTTTCCTTTCCAACTAGATACGACTTCTTGGTGGAGCCGTATCAACAAGTTTCTACTTGGGGAAAGTGGGGACGAGCTTTACGTTTCAGAGTCATGGATTTCATCTAAACTAGGAGTGGCGTAAGTGGTCGAGTGGCGCCGACCCAGCCTTATTATTATATTGGCCCAAATGGCCTGGAAGTTCCGCAAGACGGTACATTCCTTAGGAGTCCAGTGTTCGGTTGACAAGTAAATCCGACAGGTTCTCCTCTACATGTAGAAAATGGTGGGGTTGCACTACTACGACTGATCATCGTAAGTGGTATTCCTGGCGCGGTAAACTCTCGTAATGAGTTCATCATCCAATTTAATATTTCTGCAACACTACCCGGAGCACTTCGATAGAAAGGCTACGGTTGGGCGATTGTTGAGTGTTGGCAGGGTCAAGTTTTCAAAATGATGTTTGCATCAAATGAAGTATCTCATAACTTCATTTTATTTTGATGATATTTTAAAGATTGATTCTATACAAGTTTTGTCTTGTAGCTTAATCTATGGGATGAACTATTTATACATTGAACGGTGGTAGTTCAAGTAGTATTCGGAAAAGATATATGTATATTGGAGTATCTTGTAACTTCATCTTTTAAACTTATATCTAGTTAATGATTTTCTTATGAATGACAAAGGTTTCAGAAAAATGTTGAGACAAGGTTAGATATATGAGATCACCTTGCAACGATATTTTTATACAGTTATACACTGGAACTCTGTGTGTATTATGCATGGAAGAGGACTTCCAAGATTTTGAAAAGTATATATGTATATATACTGAATATTTTGCAACTTCATCGCATTAAGATATCAACTTGGTTCATTTCTTCTTGACCAAGACTTTCATGAGTACTATGAGAATGCTCATATATTGTTAATTATTATACATATTATTTCGGTGGGCTTGTTGCTCACCCTTGCTTTCTCTTTCATCACACAACATCAGATAGACAAGATGAACAAGACCAAGCTCCCAATTCGCGAGCGGATAGGAAATGTTTCGCAGTTTCCTATAGGCGTTGATGTTGCTGTAGCTGAGGTAGGAACTACCAATAGGCTAGGCTTTCAACTTTTGATGTACCAGACTTATGTATCTTTATCAATTGTAATAATGGCAAATAAATATAAATTTATTCCGAAACCCTTTTAGAGGTGTAATGGAATATAATTTTGGAATAAAATGACTCGTGTTATTTTTGGATATTCATCTCTGAGACTATAACTTGTGGTGTGTGTGTTTATTGTGGGGTCACAGTACAGAGTAGTTGATTGTTTATTAAGATTGGGTGCTATTAAGGGAAATGGAACTCGTGACAACCCGGATCCCCAACCCCGAATTTGGGGGTGTTACAGAAATGGTATCAGAGCGAAGCGTTATAAACCTCAGAGATGATGTGACGTTAAGATAATAAGTTCACTAAGATAATAAGAACTATTGCCAAGTTCATAGTCGGACTACCTAACATAGTACTGACAGTTAAAACCCTTATGGGAACCCTTATAAATATTGTGATAGGAGCGTAGTTCGTTACCGTATATGGTAGCGGGACTCCGAACCCTGAGGTTGAGGAGCAACAACGCGATGATGTTTTATTAGTTATTGGAGATCAGATTGTGGACCCGATAGAGCGTCCTAACACGGGACCGGATGATGTTCATATTGAGGATGTAGCGGTTGAGGATGTTGTCCTAGAAGAGATTATCGCTGAGAAGAATCCTATGAAGGATCCTGACAAGAATGAATAAAGGACCACTGAGGAATTGATGACCATAGTTAGGGCAACTACCAGAGGTAGGATTGGCCGGTCGCTACCAGAGGTTCGTTCAAGTTTGTAAAAATAGTAGCCCCTTTAACGCGGCTTACTCGTAAGACTGAGAAGTTCGAATGGATAGAGAAATGCGAGAACAGCTTTTAAGAACTGAAGCAAAGATTGGTGACGGCCCCTATGGTGGCATTGCCGGATGGAAAAGAAGATTTTGTGATCTGTAGTGACGCTTCGCATAAGGAATCAAGGTGCTTCTTATACAGCACATCAAGGTAATCGTGTACGCGTCAAGACAATTAAGGGAATATAAAATTCGATATCCTCACCCATGAGCTTGGGCTCGTGGAAATAGTTTTGCCCTAAAGATTGGAGGCACTACTTGTATGGAGAGAAGTGCGAGATTTACCTAAGCCATAAGTGCTCTAGTGCATTTTCACGTAGAAAGAGCTCAACATACGCCAGAAGAGGCGGTTAGAGCTAATCAAGAATATTGATTGGGGGATTCTTTATCATTCGGGGAAAGCCAATGTGGTGGCTGATGCCCTTAGTAAAAAGGAGAAACTCAAGATGATAATGTCTTTGGGAGAGTTTATGAGAGATTTTGAGAAA
This sequence comes from Apium graveolens, assembly GCF_009905375.1. NCBI lineage: Eukaryota > Viridiplantae > Streptophyta > Magnoliopsida > Apiales > Apiaceae > Apium > Apium graveolens. The sequence continues at coordinate 104,161,866 of NC_133647.1, forward strand.
ATGGAAATAGAAGTGAAGGTAACCGGAGCCAGTACCGAAAAGATGTTTGAGATTGCAATACAGTCCGAATTATCGGAAAAGAACATACTGTGCCAGAAAAAGTGATGAATGAAGGCAGAGAGCCAACAATTAGATAAAAGATTAATACCGAGAAAGATGATAAGGGAATAATGAGGTATTCCTACAGAATTTGGGTTCCAAATGTTCAAGAGCTTAAAGATGAAATCTTAGATGAAAGCTAGTTTGAGAAATAAGATTTAGAGCGAACCCTGAACGTGATAGTCAGGGAGGTCGCCATCAAGATAGAAGGAACCCATAACATAATGGAGTGGAAAATGAGGATTTTAACGTATAAGATAACCCCAAGTATGGGAGAAGGATAAAACATTTCATACTAAGGAAACAGAAAGTCGAGTAAGGAAAGGAGACCCGAGACGGTACTCCTAAACGACAATTCATGGACCTGTCTAAAAAGAACTTAGACTATTATCCCCAACCACCACCTTGAGGAAACAATGCGGTAGGAAATTCTTTCATGACCTTTAAGTCGTTAAGCTCTCAGAGTTCCAAGGAACAGGTTGACCCAGTCGAGGCAAGAGCCTGGCTAAAGGAAATATAGGAATTATTTGAGATTCTAAATGATTGACGAATCACAAAAGACTGTTTTTGTCACTTACCCTCCTAAGAGAGAGGCCACCCGCTGGTGAAAGGCCAAAGAAGGCACGGAGCAAGAGATTATAATAAACTGATTAAAGTTCAGTCAATTGTTTTCGGGAAAGTAATTTCCAAGGTTATGGAGATAGTGTAAAAGCTTTAGAGCCAGAACAAAGGCAGACGAGTATGATGAATTATGAATCTAAGATTGTAAAAGTTGTAAAGATTCGTTCGGAGGACAAGAATCCCAGAACGACGTGATGTTTGAAGTAAATAATTAGTGGGTTCATGAAATGATTGTAAGAGAAAGAAAAATAAAAAGAAACTGAAGTGGAAAGGAATATAAAGGCAATAGAGTTTGAGGAATGATAAGGGAGTTGGGTATGAGGAAACCCTAAAGAATCATAGTAATAGAAATAGAAAAGTATGTGATCGTCAGGATGAGGATGATTCACTATGAGCTAAAGTTGATGACTGAAGGAATAAGAGATACATATATTTTATCCCCTGTAAGTTGGGAGGATTCAAGGAAACCTTGAGATAGTTCGAAGGATAAATAATGAGACGCGAATAGACTGAGGTGACAAGGAAGTAAGAAATTAGGAAAATTGGATGAAGGAAGTGACCTTCAAGAATGTGAAGTGTAAGACCGGTGGCTTGATACCCAGGAAGGGAGACGCCAGGAATGAGAGATATCCCAACATTGTGATGACTGTTGAAATAAATAATAAAAGTAAATACGGAATTATTAAGAAGAAGTTCACATTGAACACGACCAATATCTTCCAGAACATCCTTGTTATCTTTACCAAATCAAGCAAGAAAAGCGGATAACCGTTGTTATCTTTTGGAGGCCATATTGATTGACCTCATTTTGAATACAGATGTTATTGTGAAATTAGGCATATACTATCGAGGTGGAAATGATTGAATAAGACACCCTTATCAGGGATATATGACTTGATTTATCCATGGAAGGATGCATGTACCTTTTTAAAGGTGGAATTAAGGATAGAACATCGGTAACTTAAAATGAATCCTAGGGGAATGCATAAAGGTTGGCATTTCACCCTTAATAGGGATAGTATGAGTTTTGATAGTATGAATTGGAAAGGATTAAGGTAACAACAACCTTTAAAGAATCAGTGGAGAAATTTTTCAGAAGTATATAAACAATGATTCTAGTATTAGTATATGGTATTTTGATATGCCCTGTATCTAGGGAATACAAGAGGAACGATTCAAGGATAACCTTAGAGGTTTTACAAGGAGAAAGGTAATATTCAAAATTCTCAAGAATAGAAATATTGATAAAGGAAATATGACGTAATTATAATGATGCCAAGTGGGGCACGTGTTAAACCACGAGAAAGTATGGATCGAACCAGTAAAGGTCGAAATTGTTCAGGGCAATTAGGACCTAAGATAAAAGATGTTCTAAGTATGATTGAGAGTCAGTCGTGACAGTGATTAACCTCTAAAGACTGAGGCAATAACTTATGGAAAAATGGTGATATTTTTTTTACTCATCAGATTTTAAGGAAAACATCTTCACATAAGCAGTGATTGAAATGAGGTAGGAAATTTATTTGGAGGTGGTTAAAATGACATTGACTGTAAGGAAATTTTACTATCAGGAAAGGCCAAAGGGGTGGCCGACACTTTAAAGGTAAGAGGATAATTATAGGCGCTTGTGCCAAAGGAATACAGTGATGAGGGTTAAAGCTGTGAAGGTTGTATTATGATTTAGAAGATTGACATTCCTTCTGATGACTGTGCAATACCCAACCGTAATAGTAGTTGGTAAAGGTTTAATTCGTGTAATCGCCATGAGCGGGCTATCTATCTCAGAAGATACTATCTTGAGAATAAGCCAGGACCATATTTCAAAAAGGACTAAACAAAACTTTGAGTTAAGTCTTTTATTGAAAGCATATGATTAAGAATGGTATTAACCTGCTATCGGTGCTTTGATTGAAACTCTTCTGTAATTTTATCTGCTTCATGTCATGAAAGTACGTCAGAATTTGGAGTGTTCTTCATGAATTATGAATGGTGATTATGTTAACTCCTTAGAAGAATTCTATACGACATGTATGGACTCCGTATGGTTAGATATTAAGATTTCATGGAAAGTGAATGACGACAGTAGGTCAGTGGTGGACCATAGTAATGCAGCAATGATTCTGCGAGTAATGAGCTGATTACAACCGTGAGAGTTGTATTGGAATGGATGTTGAGATTGAGTACCACTAATCGTGTCATGTTGACGTATAAGTTATCTTTGATAGAAAAACTAGGTCGGTTATTTACCTATTGAATATTTATTCCTTCTTATCAATAGAGAGTCGTATTACTATACGAGGAAGGTTGCGGTGCAAGCATAGAATTCTAGTAACGATGATGTCTAGAATGAGATCCCAGATTTGATTTTCGATATCGAGGGAGTTTCAAAGGTGATCGTGTATAAGCTCGAGGAAGAGCATGGGTCCATAGAATGATGGACGGAATAGCGAAAATATTTAGGCTTGTGAAATACGATGCATAATACTTGATGTTGATATAAATACATATATGTTTTATTCTCCTATGACAAACCTCTATAGTTCAGAGGTAGGTTCCAAGCCAGATATTTTGTGGCAGTATATTTTTTTTCATATATACAATTCTCTTCAATTCGTTCTTTTCTCTTCTTTTCATTTCATATAAACTGAGAAGAACAACCCTTCCAAAAGGGGAGGTATTGCCGAACGACTATCTATCTGTATGATAGAAGCCGAGTAGGATACCATCTATTGTTTAATTGCTTGTCAAGTACTAAAGGCTGGCCACCTTCTGTACTAACTATGCAATGTAACAAGTGTTCATGATCATAGTGATCTCTCAATAAATTCTTTTACTTCTATATGAAGGACCAAGCTTTCGAAGATGGAGGCAGCTAGAGAGGAAGTGGTACCATGTATGGTGGTATTCCGATTCTAACGCGTTCGTGATACTAAGGTTGACGCGATTATTAAAAGGTTATAGAACGCTAACGAGCAAAAGTATAACCAGTATAATATTAGGAACGGAAGGTAGTGGCGATTACGAACTGGAAAAGAATGGGTATTGAGAAGCAAAACCTCTAATGCTAAAAGCTATAATGAGAGTCTGTGCAATAGACTTGAAAGAATTTGGAATGATCACTTAACGCGGATTGAGTTTTCTCACGATAATAGATCATATGTCAGGTATCGAGATGTCGTCTTATGAGATCTTTGAGGGAAGACAATGTCGATCTCCCTTATATTAGGATGAAGTTGTAGAGCGCAAGATGCTCGGGCCAGCAGTGGTCCAAAGGACCAAGAATATAATAGATCTAATCAGAGGACGGCTGGGAGTAGCCCAAGATGGACATAAGAAGTATGCTGATTTGACAATGAAAGGACAAAGAGTATGAAGGAGGGAATCTTGTATTGTTAAAAGTATTCCCTTAAAAAAAGGAATTGATGAGGGTTGGAAAGAAAAGAAAGTTTAAGTCGACGAATTGTTGGACACTTGGATATATTAAGACGTATTGGGAAGATAGCATATGAGCTAGCCCTACCCCGAACCTGTAGCAAGTTCATAACGTGTTCCACATATCAATGTTAAGGAAGTATAATTTGGATGCCAGACAAATAGGGGCATATGAGCGCATAGGCATGCAACCAGACGTAACCTATATGGAGCAACCGGGAAGGGTTATAGATCAAAAATGGACAAATGCTTAGGAGAAGAGTTATCAAACTAGTTAGAGTTTGATGGTAGAACCGCAATGTGGGAAAATTATGTAAGAGTTAGAAAGTGCAATGCTAAGAAAGTATCCCTACTCATTTTCTATCTGATTCCGGGACAGAATCCTTTTAAGGAGGGGAGACTGTAATAACCCTGATTTTTGGAATTTTTGAAACCCTTATGAATAGTGTTTTGCTGATTATGCTGAATAAGAAAACTTTTCATGCCACACTATGTAGGGGTTCTTTTATTGATCTTCTGGGATATTATTAGTACTCTATGTGGTATATAAGTGTATGTAAAGATCGTCAGAATCCAAATCTAAACACTTTGATTTTCCCGGAAATCTACCAGATACAGAAAGAATTGAGTATAAGGTAACAGGATAAAAAGGATTTAAATTCAAGGATTGTAAGAGAGGATCATAAAAGGAATATAATGTATTGAGAAAGGTTAAGGGAGCCCAAGTAATAAGATCCAGGGTATGATCCCTCAAACGATAAACAAAAATGAAACTTAAGCGAACCGTATAACAGATCAGCGGTCATTAGCCAAGTAATTAGAAGCTAATCAAAGAGATTAGTGGGGATGATGTCATCAAACCAATGAGAAGAGGACAAAGGTGGGAGGGTGACATAAGCATGACCAAAGCAAGTGTGTTGTTGGTTAATTTAGAACCACACAAAAGTTACCATGGTAAAAGGTAAGAAAACAAAACAAAACAAATCAAAAATCAACCAACTAAGCCAACAATTAATTTTCACCAACAACACAACATTTTCTCACCTTTCTTCTTCCATGCTCTCGGCTTTTTCTTCTTTTCCAAAGCAAGAAAATCAAAAATCAAGTTCCAAGCATTGTTAAATCACAAGGTAATTATCTAAGATTCCTTGTACTTAGATATAGTTATCCTATGAATCTAAGCTCCAAATTCCTTCACAATCTCTTCCTAAAAATCATGGAAGAAGATGGTGAATAGTGTTTTTCAAGAACTAAAATTTTTGTTCTTGAGTTTTTGTTTAGATTAAGCTTGGATAAGGACTTTAAGGGTGATTCCAAGCCATTCTCTTGATTCTCCACTCTCCAAGGAAGGTATAACCCCTCCAAACCCTAACTTTATTTGAGTAATTAGGTTTATTTTTGTTGATTTTAATTCATGGGAGGCTTGCTTGTTGTGAATGTAGAGATTAGTTAGTTTTGTGAAGTTTTGGGGTGGTAATTCTTGGATTGTTGATTAATGAACTTAAGTGTAGTTAAATTCAAGTTTAAGAATAAGTATAAATTGTTAATGTTGAGTTGTTGGGGCTGTTATGATGTAGTATGGATGGAGTTTTGATTGGGTTGTGATTGTGGATTGATTGTGGGTTGAATTGGAGTGTTTTAAATTTGGATAATCGCGTAAACATAGCCGTCGTAATGTCCGATTTACTTTAGGCTGTTTTTGTTCTTAACATCTGAACCCTTGAACTCACTGTTAGGTTTTGACCATTTCCATGTTTAGATAATTCATGTTACGAGCTTCGTTTTGATATGTGGTACGCTTGAATCCGATGTACGGTTTAGGAGAAACGACCGTTTTAAGTAACGGTGTTTCGCGACCGAACCATTACCCCTCGCCTTACTTTGAAACCTTGGTTAAGGACCTTAAATGACTAATTGGGGTATGAAACATTAATGTAAAAAGTATTAGGCAGTTGGTAAGGCACTCGCTAAATAATCGCCTTAAAACTCTTAATGGTTAATTTATTAAAAATGGTGGAGCCGAGGGTACTCGAGCGACTTAAGTGAATCGTTAAGCGCGAAAGTGAACGTTATGACTCTAAATGGTTAAAGTCTAGTTTCTTAAGCGACCGGGGTTTAATTCTGACTTATGTTGTTGTTCATAGGTTATCGGGCCCACTCTAAGCTTAAGTTTATCCGGGAGCACTCAGGCAAGTTTTCTATCCGTTATATTGTTGTTGTGATGTTTACATATGTATATGCATTATCTTGTGATAGATGCATGATGGTTAATTAGCAAATTCTTGCGATATATTGTAGCATGTGATATGGTATATATGCATGCCTGTTTTGTATTCTTGATACATATATCTGTTGATTCAGTTGATAATACCTATGCTAGAGATAAGCGGTAAATTGCATATACCCTTAGTATAGGGGACCCAAAGGTGAACTTTTTTCTAAAACCGGGAGTCGATGCTCCCGAGTATAATATATATATATATATATTTATATATATATGAATAGTTTTTAAAACTATGAATCAAATAAGGTTTATTTGATAACCTTATTTTATTAATGAATATTATTTGAATATTCATTCGAGTGCTTATGACTCCGTTAATTTTATTATTGAATATTATTATTTGAATATTCATTCAAGGACTTATGACTCCGATTATTTACTAATTATTATTCTTTATTTTATTAAGGAATAATGTGTCGATAATCAAACTCACTTTTGATTATTCAAATAAAGATATTACTATCGTATAAGTATATCTTTGGTTATTTATTATTCATTTCAAGTATAAGTTTTACAACTTCTACTTCAATTATTTTTATAAAGATTATTCTTTATGAGAATATTATTTAAATAATAATATTCAGATAATTTCCAATATATTGGGACTGATTTATTTTATTAAATCAGCATTACTCCAAACATTCTTAAAAATGGTTGCGAGTCTTCAAAATGATTTTAAAAGTTAGAGCGGATCCCAAAACTCATTTTTTTATATTTAAGATCTTCCTTTCAAAGAGGATTTAAATATTCGCTCAAAACCTTAGGGATCCGGCTCTGTGGTGTGTTTTATACTCGCAACAAGGTTGCTATTTTGATAAAAGAGTTTTTGATTACTTACCCAATACTCGGGAAGTAAAATTCTTGGAACAAATTAATCCATTAACAGGCATCGCCTGAGAAATATCGGTGAGTTTTCCTTTCCAACTAGATACAACTTATTGGTGGAGCTGTATCAACAAGTTTCTACTTGGGGAAAGTGGGGACGAGCTTTACGTTTCAGAGTCATGGATTTCATCTGAACTAGGAGTGGCGTAAGTGGTCGAGTGGCGCCGGCCCATCCTTATTATTATATTGGCCCAAATGGCCTGGAAGTTCCGCAAGACGGTACATTCCTTAGGAGTCCAGTGTTCGGTTGACAAGTGAATCCGACAGGTTCTCTTCTACATGTAGAAAATGGTGGGGTTGCACTGCTACGACTGATCATCGTAAGTGGTCTTCCTGGCACGGTAAAATCCCGTAATGAGTTCATCATTCAATTGGATATTTCTGCAACACTACCCAGAGCACTTCGATAGAAAGGCTACGGTTGGGCGATTGTTGAGTGTTGGCAGGGTCAAGTTTTCAAAATGATGTTTGCATCAAATGAAGTATCTCATAACTTCATTTTATTTTGATGATATTTTAAAGATTGATTCTATACAAGTTTTGTCTTGTAGCTTAATCTATGGGATGAACTATTTATACATTGAACGGTGGTAGTTCAAGTAGTATTCGGAAAAGATATAAGTATATTAGAGTATCTTGTAACTTCATCTTTTAAACTTATATCTAGTTGAACCATAAAGTGACATTTCTCCCAGTTGAGAACCAGATTGGTCTCAACACACCTTTTAAGAACTCCACCAAGATTTTGCAAGCACTCGTCGAAAGAATCCCCAAACACAGAAAAATCGTCCATGAACACCTCCACATTCAGACCAATCATGCCAGAAAAGATGGCCATCATGCATCTCTGAAATGTGGCAGATACACCACATACCCCAAAAGAAATTCTTATGAAGGTGAAAGTACCAAACGGACAAGTGAAGGTAGTTTTTTCTTGATCTTTTGGAGCAATGCAAATCTGATTATAACCCGAATATCCATTTAGAAGACAATAGTATTTGTGTCCAGCCTACCTGTCGAGCATCTGATCAATGAAAGGAAGTGGAAAGTGGTCTTTCCTTGTGTCTTTGTTCAGCTTCCTGTAATCCATGCAAACTTTCCACCCCGTGACTGTCTGAGTAGAAATGAGCTCATTCTTTTCATTAGAAACCATGGTGATGCCTCCTTTCTTCGGCATACACTGAACTTGGCTTACCCAAGAACTGTCAGAAATAGGATAGATGATCCCTGCATCTAGCCACTTGAGAATTTCCTTCTTTACAACCTCCTTCATGATAGGATTTAGCCTTCTTTGTTGCTCCATAGTCGGCTTGCTTCCTTTCTCAAGCAGAATTTTATGCATGCAATAAGAAGGGCTGATTCCCTTGATATCTGCTATAGTCCATCCACTTGCCAATTTGAACTCTCATAATTCTCAAGGGCTTTTCCTCATCACTACCTGAAAGGTCAGATGCAATAATAACAGGAAATGTAGATGCGTCACTTAAAAACGCAAACCTCAATTGTTCAGGAAAAGGTTTAAGCTCGAGTGTAGGAGCTTCCTCAATAGATGGCTTGAGATGCCCCCAACAGTTTTGAATTCTGACAATCTAAGAGATTCAAATGGCACATCCAACCTTCGCTTCCAAGGAGAAGCATTCAAATACTGCAACTGCTCATCACCTTCATCATCTTCACTATCTGAATCCCCCATCAACACTTTCTCTAGGGCATCTGATCTTAGCATTTGGTCAAGTTCTGAAGTAACCATAGAATCAACCAGTTCCACTTTTAAGCACTCCTCTTTATCAGTAGGGAATTTCATGGCATTGAAAATATTAAAGGTCACATCCTAATTCAGTACTCGCATAGTGAGCTCACCCATCTGCACATCAATCAAGGTTCAGCCAGTAGCCAAGAATGGTCTTCCCAAGATTATGGGAATCTTTTTATCCTCCTCGAAATCAAGAATTACAAAGTCAGCAGGAAAGATGAGTTTGTCCATCTTGACCAAAAAATCCTCCACAATGCCTCATGGATATGTTATAAAACAATTGGCCAACTGCAAGGACATATATGTAGGCTTTGGATCAGGTAAACCCAACTTCTTGAAGATAGACAATGGCATCAGATTGATGCTAGCTCCCAAATCACATAAACACTTGTCGAACGACAAGTTTCCGATGGTGCAAGGAATAGTGAAGCTTCCAGGATCTTTAAGCATCGGAGGCAATTTCTGTTGTAGCACAACACTACATTCCTCCGTAAGAGCAACGGCCTCTAACTCATCGAGCTTCACTTTCTGAGAGAGAATACCTTTCATAAACTTCGCATAGCTAGGCATCTGTTCAAGAGCTTCAGCGAAAGGTATGTTGATGTGAAGTTTCTTGAACACCTCCAGAAAGTTAGCAAATTGCTTATCCAACTTTTGTTTCTGCAGCCTCTTAGGAAAATGAGGTGGAGGATAGACCTGTTTATCCCCTGTATTACCCTCAGGAGGAGTCTGTTCCACAGTTTTCTTCCTTGATTCCACTTCTGCTTCCTTCTGCACATCTTCTTTAGCCACAACTTCAGATTCTGGAACTTGAGATTTTTCGGGGTTCACAACCTTCCAAGACCTCAATGTAATTGCCATGACCTGCTCCTTAGCTTCCCCCTTGCCTGGAACTTTTGTGTCACTAGAGAGTGTACCAGGTTGTCGATTCAACAAAGCATTGGCAATCTGCCCAATTTGATTCTCCGGAGTCTTGACAGAAACCGCTTGGCTCTTGCACATGAGCCTCAACTCCTAAAATTCATATTTTTCATTAGATTGACTTGTACTTCATGTGGTAGTTGTTGAAATTGGAGTTGTTGTCTTGGTGCATATTACGGTTGTTGAAAACCAGGAGGGTTGAATTGCTTTACCGCATACTGCTGATAAGATTGTTGCACCGCATTCTGATTGTTGCTCCAGCTGAAGTTAGGATGATTGTGGTTGTTGGGATGATAAGTGGTTGGAACTGGTTGCTGCGACCTCTGAAAGTTGCTTACAAACTGAGCTGATTCACTAGAAATAGCACACTGCTTTTTAGTGTTTGTGCCCTAGATACAACACTATTATGTTTATATTATGAAAAATTTGGATTATTAATTATGATTATATAGATTATTCTTTAGTAATTTATTATATCTTTATTTTCTGCGATAAGATGTTAGATTAATAAATGTCCTTAGAATATGATATGTAAATCTATATCTCTAAGTCGTGACTTAGAAATGAGATTATGAGAATATTATTGATATTCTTAAAGGTCCCTAGTCAAGTATTATTGTTAAGGGACGATAATAAATACATTCAGACTAGTGTGTTTGTTGGCTGATGATCACATCTCATTGATCAAAGGTATGGTGATACTAAAGTCAAAACACAGGCACATGTATTATATACATGGTGCTGGATTGACCCGTTGTGAGATACTACATGTTTATAGTGTCATAAGTTAATCTCATAGTAATAATGACGTATTAGTCCTTTGACCTGAAATCATTATATTTCTATACGAGAGCTAATATACTTTGATATTATTGAAAGCTATCCTTGACCGGGTAATAATAAAAGTAGACACTGGGTACATTATGAATCGTATGAGAAATATGAATGATCTAGATGGGATTTAGCCCTCCTTTATTAAAGGAGTGACATTATTGGCCTCTTGATTGAGTAAGACTATAAAATGCATGGTCGTGCTCAAATACTGATTTGTTTAATAGTTTACTCATTGATCAAGGAAAGAAGGATTGAATGTTAATAGAGGATGACACAATGTATGCCTCGAGTTTGATCTATAATATAAGGCTAAAGGGATTATATTACATTGTACATTATTCACGAAAGGTTTAATTGATCACCGATTTAATTATTATTACTTGGGTAACAATGATGTATTATTAGATGCCGCTCATTGTTTATGATTTTAAATTAGATTTAAAATTGTTGCCAACGTAATAATAACCTAAAGGGTCGCACAAAGAACGATTGGAGGATTAGTTAATTTAAATTCAGATTTAAATTAAATGTAAGTAATTCGAATTATTTGTTATTATTTAAGTGTGACTTAATTAATTAAATAAATAGGAAATTTGAATTTAATATTAAATCCAAAATTAAGTTATTGGATGATTAAGTGAGACTTAATAATACAATAATTAGAATTTCGAATTTAATAATAATAATAACATAATAATAACTCTAAAATTCAGTTTAGGGTTGGAGGCCCATTAACTCTTGCCTATATAATATCTCATTCTAATAGAATTGGGGTTACACGTTTTATTAGATAAAAACATAAACCCTAGTAGCTTGAATAGAGATAGAGAGAGCAAGAAGGCGGCCTCAAGAACGTGCTAGTACACACCCATCCTCCGAACGATCATTTGTGTGGATACCTTCAAGGCTTAGATCATTCCAGCGATGGGCTATGTGGTGATCATTCAAAACCTCCATCTTTCCATTAACATAAAGCTTCTTACGGTAAAACATCTATTCTCCGTAATTATCCGTTCATTATACATAGATCCTGCGGTAGGGATTCGAAATTTTTATTTTTCCGTTGCATTTTTATGCTCGAATCCTTAACACTGGTCAGTTTCATGCACACCAGCACAAAGCTCACAGACACTAATGATCTGATTAAGTCCATAATTAGCCAAAGAATCCACCTTCATCGTTAAAGCCTTAAGCTGAGCTTCTATAGCAGTAGTTGTATCCACCTCCAAAATTCCTACTACCTTGCATTGAGGTAGTCTCTGAGTTGGGTTCTGGTATTCATTAGCAGCCATCAGTTCAATCAACTTATAAGCTTCATCGTAGCTCTTAGCCGATAAGGCTCCACCTGATGCTGCATTAAGCATGGGTATAGACTGTGCTCCCAAACCATTATAAAAGCAGTTGATAATCATCCAGTCAGGCATCCCATGATGAGGACACTTCCTAAGCATCTCCTTGTAGCGCTCCCAAGCTTCACATAGAGATTCTCCCGATTGATGCATAAATTAAGTAAGAGCATTCCTGATTGCAGCTGTCTTCGCCATATGGAAGAATTTAGTAAGAAACTTCTGAGCAAGATCCTCCCAAGTAGTGATAGAACCTGGTGGCAGATAATGCAACCAGCACTAGCTTTATCCCTTAGATAGAATGGGAAAAGCCTCAGCTTTATAGCATCTTCAGAAATATTGTTGAACTTGATTGTGTCGCAGATCTCGATGAAATCTTTAATGTGCATGTTGGGATCTTCCGTTGGAGAACCCCCAAATTGGACTGAATTCTGCACCATCTAAATGGATTGTCTGATAATGCTAGACTAAATGTCATTAATCTTTGGTTGAGAATAATCCATCAAATCTTTCAGATTCGCTGATGGTTCTCCCATTGCAATAAGAACTTCTTCAACTTTCTCAACTTCTTCAAAAACTTCAACTTCTTCCAGTGTTTCCTTACGAGATTGAGAACGTGTTCGCATACACGCACTCTAAAGTACCTGAAACACCAACAAAGTAAACAATTAAGTAAAATATCCGAGTTAATGAACTTTAACGACCACAACACATAAACTAAATTTAACACCGAGTCCCCGGAAACGGTGCCAAAAACTTGTTAGGGTGAAAACACGCGCTAAATTACACGCAAGTATACGCGTTCGCAAGTAGTATAAGATATAAATCAGATTCGTACCCACGGAGACTCTTTTTAGTTAACTTAAGATTATGCACCTATGCAATAATGGTATGGTTATCGATCAATGTTAAGACAATAACAAGTTGAGATGTTTATAACTACGATTAAACTAACATGCAATTAACTAAGAATAAAAGTAATTGAATTAACTATACGAGACAAACATGGGATTCTAACTTCATTAAATACTTCATTCAAAGTCATTGTTCTTAACCTTAGCATGCAATGGTGATGACAACTAATCAGATAACACGAAATTAGTAAACGCCAACTTTCGTTGTAGGAATGCCCTACTACCAGACATCCACAAAAGAGATAGAATATGAATGGACACCAATTATGTTGAGACCCTATATGTCTATAGAATTTGACAACATAAAGGTCTAATGAACAAGGTATCTATCGTGATTACATAGTATAACGACTCGTGTATTTTTGAATTATTTAAATATGTAATTATTATAGAAATTATTAAATAAAATATGTGTATTGGTTTTGACCACTATGTGTTGTTTGATTATTATCAAGGTGTGAATTATGATGTATCGGGTTGTCCGCGTGATTAATTAAGGAATTGTATTGAATTGTTTAACTTTTAAAGTGGATTAATACAAATTTATTTGTATAAATATTTGAAATGTCTCTAAAATTGTTTTTATAATTTTATAATTACAATAATTATTTTTAGAATTTTATAAAATTGAGAAATCAATATTTTATTGATTATTTATCTTTGAATGATTTTCTGATTACTTTTATTTGTAAAATTTGTATTTAATTCCAGAATTCTTCAAAAATTATGAAACTCATATTTATTTAAGTTTGGAATATTCCTAGAATTTTAAAATTATTTTGAGAATTTTTGGGATTAATTTTACCCGCGCGTTGATTCGCTTAATTGAGAAAAGCGTGTATAAATTGCGTTTCAAAAATTACCTTAAAATTTTGAAAATTATGTTTTTATAAACTTCGGGATATTTCTAATATTTTAAGACTATTTTCATGATTTTCGGAAATTGTTTTAAGTGCAACTCGTTTCGTTAATTGTGAATTGCGGGTACGAGTTGCGTTTTAAAAATGCTTTAAGAATTATGAAAATTTTATTTTATTAGTTTCGGGATTTTTAGAAAATTTTAAGACTGGTTCCGTGATTTCCTGAATCTGTTTTAAGTACGACTCGGTTCTCTAAAATCAAATTTCCGATTAAAAAATCGGGCCTACAAGCAATATAAGGACACGTGGTGGATTTTCAGAATGCATATTGCCTCGTGTCATTTGCTGATTTCTGAGGAATAACTAAATAAATAATAAAATGGATACAACCCCCTCCCTGTTCTATTCCTTCTACGCGGCCCTGTTTCTTTTTCTCTCAATCTCTCGCGCGTTTCTCTCACTTCCCTCTTTTCTCTTTGTTTCCTCATCTTCTTTCCGTTTCTCTCTGTCCTGGTAAGTTCCGGCCAGTGTTTTCCGGCCCCATTCCTGCTATCGGTTGCTATTCTGTTCGGTAGTTGGTTTGTGTATATATATATATATAAGTTTTGTATGTATGTGCGCAGTCTGATTATGAAGCCCTGTCTTACTATTGCCGTTTCTTTCTGAATTCCGGTTGCCGCCGGGGTTTTTCCGGCATGGCGGCCTGGTTATGTGTACATGTGCGAGTGTAGTTGGGTTCCTGATCTATGTTGCCTAAATTCGAATTTTTTTTGAATTGATTTTCTGGTTATCGGTCTCAAAAATTCGGCTACAAGCATATATTATAATAATGATATTTATTCGAATTTATTTGAGAAATTCGAATGAATTTTCAATGATTATTTGAATAATTGTTATTATTGGAATTTGAGAATTAATCGGTGAAATCTGTGAATGGACACCCAAATCGGGTACCTCCGGATTTTACCGCCGTCCGTGATGAATTTCGATGAGCGGGCGGTGGACTGTGATGATTTGTTCTGAGTCCTAAAATTTTAAAATAAATAAAATTGGTATTTTGTTTTTATTCTGGAGCGAATTAATTAGTTAGTACTTATTGTACCAAGAGGACTGAATTGGTTGTGATTACTGAACTATACCGGTGATTGGGAATTTTGAAATGTATTGGTGATTTATTGGAGTTGCTATTACTGTGAATTTTGTGGTTGCGACGTCGAGTTGTTCGACGGGTAGGCCGATAAACAAAGAAGGTGCTGCCCGAATTTTTGGAAATTAAATTTGAAAATGTGGGACATACCCTGTAATTATCGGAACGTTGAACGGGTATAAATAAGTAAATATATATACGTATGTTTTATACAGAACCTGATTGTATGTTGTGTTGTTTGTTTTGTCCACAACACATTAACCCTAATTTCGTAAAATGATGAGTATACGTATTTTCTGAAAATGAACACTGGATCGATTTCGAGAATGTGAACCCTGATTATTGTTTGAGTTATTCTAATATGAATAATTACGAGTCAGATTTGAATATCGTTGGGTAAGAATTAGTATCGAGGATATGTCAAGCATACCTAGACGTCTAATGTAGGGTATTTCGACCCGGTAGGTTATAGTCGGGAACACTGAAAGTGGATGATAAACTAAAGATAACCTAGCAATCAATTGACGAGCTCAGTAGAGTTTCAACAGGAAAAACCTGAGTGTCGAAGTCGAATCCAATGGAATCTAGTGGTTGGACGTTAAAGCTTGAGCGGCAGAGTCGGCTCAGAATTGATCGGTAGTAGTTGTAAAGCCTGTAAGGCAAGTATTTCTGAACTTTTCTCCAAAATACATCGCAAATATTTTCGAACTGTTTCATAACATATCGTTTTTATACAAAATAACTCTTGTTTTATATTGCAAGCGCTTTAGAGTATTTACCCTTGAACCCTGATTTTTCTTTATTTTGAGCTGTAAGCCTTATTCTTTGTAAATTATCCTTTGTTGATCCTCAAGATACCAAATCACACAAATATGATACTACTCCCCAAATGTATAACTACCAAACACCAAACACTGGAAGAAAATTGTTTGAAAACACAGAAACTTTTATACTCTAGCCATTCTTTATAACATTAAAGAACTATACCTCGAAAAAATCATGATTTTTCTAATACCTGATTCTTTTACAGATTGAAAGCCGTTTCTTTTACATAGCCTGATATACCCTTGTGCTATCCATGAGTTTCCTTATGTTTTATTCAAATGTTTAATCATCATTGATTATGATCTTGTGTTATCAAATTATATTGTTTATCATATTGAACTGCTTTAGGATTGGATAGTTTTTATATATGTGGACCAGATTCGTGGTCAGACCATACCAATGGTCAAGTTAGGCCAATGCGTGCCTTGGATCCAGTAATTAGAGCAGTGTTGTGTGCTTTGCTCGGGGTTAGTGCGTGACTGATCAGCAGCCTAACCTTGGTTTTAAAACTTAAAATGAATATCCAATTCTAATGATTAGTTAAAAAGAAACTAGATTCCTCTGAATCATTTCATTTGATTATTGCTTAACCACATCGATCCCTATTAAGACTTGCTGAGCTAGTTAGCTCACCCTTGCGATTCTTTTATATATTTTTTTACAGTTGAAAAGAATATGGATGATAATGGAGTCCTCAGTCCAAAAGTACGGGCTAAGATTCCAGTTGAGTTGGATCGAGCTAGCAGAAGCTTCATGCGGTAGAGAGATAGTCAGATTGTAAGAATGATTTTATTATCAGTTGTAAAGTTAAATTAGTTGGGATTTGGTACATTGTAATAAAAGTTAAGATTGTGGCTTGTTTTCATACTTTAACCTTTTGCGATCCGTGGTTATGTGAAACAGGGTCATTGCAAATAATATTTCCTATACAGGTTTATATACTGTGTATGTGTTGTGGACCCCAAACTTCTGACCCGGGTTTGGAGGGCGCCACACATAGGGCAAGTAAGATGGTTAAAATTACCTACGAATCATGCATAATAAATACATGAACCTATGCTAGCATGGCAAGTTCTAAATCTCTATATTCACTATCGCATCAATAGAGATTAACAAAATATCTTATATGTTCGCGACGCACATGAGAGGAATAAGCACAACCAATACTACATAGGCCAGAAGAATCCTGCTTGAAGGATTCAAGTTGCTGTCTTTTCGCCACCATAGTGGCCTCCATAAACATCT
Organism: Apium graveolens; assembly: GCF_009905375.1. Taxonomy (NCBI): domain Eukaryota; kingdom Viridiplantae; phylum Streptophyta; class Magnoliopsida; order Apiales; family Apiaceae; genus Apium; species Apium graveolens. The sequence continues at coordinate 104,179,032 of NC_133647.1, forward strand.
GAATGACAGTCTCGCAAGATACCCTCCGTCTCGCTGTACGGAATACATCTCCTGATGATTTGGTCAGCTCCTTGCCGAAACAAAAATGGCTCATTCCACATGTACCACTTCACTTCATGAAGAAACATATTCCTTTGAGCATAAGTCATGTCCGGAGGCATAATGTTGCTCACAAGATAGTTCACAATGTCCGTGAACCACGGTTCTTCTTCTTGCACCCCAAACAACTACTCGTCAGGAAAAGACTCATTTAACAATGTATTGTCATATGAAATTTTACCTGGACCATCTAAACGAGAGAGATGATCTACAACTTGATTCTCAGTACCTTTCCTATCCTTGATCTCCAACTCAAATTCCTGTAGTAAAAGAACCCATCGAATCAATCTAGGCTTCGAGTTCTTTTTCGAGATGAGATAGCGAATTGCAGCGTGATTAGTGAAAACTGTCATCTTCGTCCCAAGCAAATAAGATCGAAACTTCTCAAAACTATAGACAATGGCCAATAGCTCTTTCACAGTAGTAGTGTAGTTCAGTTGAGAATCATTGAGGATCTTACTAGCATAATAGACCACACGAAATACATTGTTCTTCATTTGCCCAAGAACCGCTCCAACTGCATAGTCACTTACAAATCACATCAGTTCAAAAGGCTCATTCAAATCAGGTGCAGTTATGATAGGTGTCATGATCAAGCTCTTCTTTAAGCTCTCAAAAGCAGGTAGACACTTATCATCAAACTTGAAAGGGACATCTTTCTCTAATATATTGCATAATGGTTTAAAGATTTTAGAGAAATCCTTGATGAACCGCCGATAGAAACCCGCATGACCAAGAAAACTGCAGATTCCCTTAACAGAAATTGATGGAGGAAGGTTTTCAATGACCCCCACCTTGGCTTTGTCCTCCTCAAGACCTTTAATAGAGACTTTATGCCCAAGAATGATGCCCTGTTGCACCATAAAGTGACATTTCTCCAAGTTGAGAACCAGATTGGTCTCAACACACCTCTTAAGAACTACACCAAGATTTTGCAAGCACTCGTCGAAAGAATCCCCGAACACAGAAAAATCGTCCATAAACACCTCCACATTCTGACCAATCATGTCAGAGAAGATGGCCATCATGTATCTCTGAAGTGTGGCAGATGCACCACATAGCCCAAAACAAATTCTTATGAAGGAGAAAGTACCAAATGGACAAGTGAAGTTAGTTTTTTCTTGATCTTCTGGAGCAATGCAAATATAATTATGAACCGAATAGCCATCTAGAAGACAATAGTATTTGTGCCCAGCCAACCTGTCGAGCATCTGATTAATGAAAGGAAGTCGAAAGTGCTATTTCCTTGTGGCTTTGTTCAGCTTCCTGTAATCCATGCAAACTTTCCACCCCGTGACTGTCTGAGTAGAAATGAGCTCATTCTTTTCATTAAAAACCATGGTGATGCCTCATTTCTTTGGCACACACTGAACTTAGCTTACCGAAGAATTGTGAGAAATAGGATAGATGATCCCTGCATCTAGCCACCACTTGAGAATTTCATTCTTTACAACCTCCTTCATGATAGGATTTAGCCTTCTTTGTTGCTCCACAGTCGGCTTGCTTCCTTTCTCAAGCAGACTTTTATGAATGCAATAAGAAGGGATGATTCCCTTGATATCTGCTATAGTCCATCCACATGCCAATTTGAACTCTCAGAATTCTCAAGAGCTTTTTCTCATCACTACGTGAAAGGTCAGATGCAATAATAACAAGCAAAGTAGATGCATCACCTAAAAATGCATACCTCAAGTGTTCAGGAAAAAAGGTTTAAGCTCGAGTGTAGGAGCTTCCCCAATAGATGGCTTGAGACCCCCCCAGCATTTTTGAGTCCTGACAATTCAAGATATTCAAAATACATATCCAGCCTGCTTCCAAGGAGAAGCATTCAAATACTGCAATTGCTCATCACCTTCATCATTTTCACTATCTGCTTCCCAGCGCGGGCGCGCCGTGCTCCTGGAAAAATTGCCCTATTTTTTATTTTCTGATTTTTTTTATGTTTCCTTCCGGTTTTTCTTTCTTCTATCTTCTTTTATTTCCTACTAATATACAATAAGTTTGGGTTGCCTCCCAAGAAGTGCATGGTTTACGTCACTAGCTTGACGTAGAATTCCGAGATCAAGTTGACAATAAAACTGCACTAACCACCTCACGATTTGCCGTATCTCCATAGTAATGCTTCAAACGCTGTCCATTTACCTTGAATGTCTGTCCTGGATCATTCTCAAAAATCTCCGCCGCTCCATGTGGAAACAAAGTTTTGATAACAAACAGCCTTGACCATCTCGACTTCAATTTTCCAGGAAAAAGTTGGAAACGAGAGTTGAACAAAAGAACTTGTTGCCCCGGCACAAATGATTTAAGCACTAGACCCCTATCGTGCCACCTCTTGAATTTCTCCTTATACATTTTGTTGTTCTCATACGCTTGAAGTCGGAATTCATCGAGTTCATTCAATTAAAGCATCCTTTTCTTACCAGCTGCAGTCAGATCAAGGTTCAGTTTCTTCAAAGCCCAATATGCCTTATGCTCTAGCTCCGCAGGAAAATGACACCATTTACCAAAAACCAATTGAAACGGTGACATGCCTAGCGGAGTCTTGAATGCTGTTCGATAAGCCCAAACAGCTTCATCCAGCTTTAAAGACTAATCCTTTCTCGATGGACATACAACTTACTCTAGAATACGCTTGATCTCTCTGTTAGACACATCTGCTTGACCATTAGTCTGAGGATGATATGTTGTAGCAATGCGATCAATCACATTATATCTCCGCATCATAGCAGTGAACTTTCGATTGTAGAAATGCGATCCCTCGTCACTGATTATAACTCTTGGAGTTCCAAATCTTGTGAATATCTGATTGTGAAGAAAATTGAGCACTACTTTCACATCATTCATTGGAAAACCCTTAACTTCGACCATTTTGACACATAATCAACCACCAACAAGATATACTGATTATTTCACGACGAGACAAACGGACCCATGATGTCAATTCCCCACACATCGAAGACCTCAACCTCAAGAAGCACATTAAGAGGTATCTCATCCTTCTTTGACATATTACCAACACGCTGGCAGCGATCACACTTCAAAACAAACTCATGCACATCCTTAAACAATGTAGGCCAGAAGAATCCTGCTTGAAGGATACGAGTTGTTATCTTTTCTCCACCATAGTGGCCTCCAGAAACATCTGAATGACAGTCTCGCAAGATACCCTCCGTCTCGCTGTACGGAATACATCTCTCTATGATTTGGTCAGCTCCTTGCCGAAAAGAAAACGGCTCATCCCACATGTACCACTTGACTTCATGAAGAAACATATTCCTTTGAGCATAAGTCATGTCCGGAGGCATAATGTTGCTCACAAGATAGTTCACAATGTCCGTGAACTACGGTTCTTCTTCTTGCACCCCAAACAACTGCTCGTCAGGAAAAGACTCATTGAACAGTATCTTGTCATGTAAAATTGTACCTGGATCATCTAAATGAGAGAGATGATCTGCAACTTGATTCTCAGTACCTTTCATATCCTTGATCTCCAATTCAAACTCCTGAAGTAAAAGAACCCATCGAATCAATCTAGGTTTTGAGTCCTTTTTCGAGACGAGATAGGGAATTGCAGCATGATTAGTGAAAACTATCACCTTCGTCCCAAGCAAATAAGATCGAAACTTCTCAAAACCGTAGACAATGGCCAATAGCTCTTTCACAGTAGTAGTGTAGTTCAGTTGAGCATCATTGAGGGTCTTACTAGCATAATAGACCACATAAAATACATTGTTCTTCCTTTTCCCAAGAACCGCTACAACTGCATAGTCACTTGCATAGCAAATCATTTCAAAAGGCTTATTCAAATGAGGTGCAGTTATGATAGGTGTCATGATCAAGCTCTTCTTTAAGCTCTCAAAAGCAGGTAGACACTCATCATCAAACTTGAAAGGGACATCTTTCTCTAATATATTGCATAATGGTTTAGAGATTTTAGAGAAATCCTTGATGAACCGCCGATAGAAACTCGGATGACCAAGAAAACTGCGGATTCCCTTAACAGAAATTGATGAAGGAAGGTTTTCAACGACCCCCCTTGGCTTTGTCCTCCTCAACACCTTTACTAGTGACATTTCTCCTAGTTGAGAACCAGATTAGTCTCAACACACCTTTTAAGAACTGCACCAAGATTTTGCAAGCACTCGTCGAAAGAATCCCCGAACACAGAAAAATCATCCATGAACACCTCCACATTCTGACCAATCATGTCAGAGAAGATGGCCATCATGCATCTCTGAAATGTGGCAGATGCGCCACATAACCCAAAAGAAATTCTTATGAAGGCGAAAGTACCAAACGGACAAATGAAGGTAGTTTTTTCTTGATCTTCTGGAGCAATGCAAATCTAATTATAACCCGAATAGCCATCTAGAAGACAATAGTATTTGTGCCCAGCCAACCTGTCGAGCATCTGATCAATGAAAGGAAGTGGAAAGTGGTCTTTCGTTGTGGCTTTGTTCAACTTCCTATAATCCATGCAAACTTTCCACCCCTTGACTGTCTGAGTAGAAATGAGCTCATTCTTTTCATTAGAAACCACGGTGATGCCTTCTTTCTTCGGAACACAATGAACTTGGCTTACCCAAGAACTGTCAGAAATAGGATAGATGATCCCTACATCTAGCCACTTGAGAATTTCCTTCTTTACAACCTCCTTCATGATAGGATTTAGCCTTCTTTGTTGCTCTACAGTCGGCTTGCTTCCTTTCTCAAGCAGAATTTTATGCATGCAATAAGAAGGGTTGATTCCCTTGATATCTGCTATAGTCCATCCACTTGCCAATTTGAACTCTCAGAATTCTCAAGACCTTTTCCTCATCACTACCTGAAAGGTCAGATGCAATAATAACAGGCAAAGTAGATGCATCACCTAAAAACGCATACCTCAAGTGTTCAGGAAAAGGTTTAAGCTCGAGTGTAGGAGCTTCCTCAATAGATGGCTTGAGCGCCCCCAGCATTTTTAGTTCTAACAATCCAAGAGATTCAAATGGCATATCCAGCCTTCGCTTCCAAGGAGAAGCATTCAAATACCACAACTGCTCATCACCTTCATCATCTTCAGTATCTGCTTCCCAGCGCAGGCGCGCCGTGCTCTTGCAAAAATTGCCCTGTTTTTTATTTTCTGATTTTTTTGTGTTTTCTTCTGGTTTTTCTTCCTTCTATCTTCTTTTCTTTCCTACTAATATACAATAAGTTTGGGTTGCCTTCCAAGAAGTGCTTGGTTTACGTCACTAGCTTGATGTAGAATTCCGAGATCAAGTTGACAATAAAACAGCACTGACCCCCTCACGGTTTTCCGTATCTCCATAGTAATGCTTCAAATGCTGTCCATTTACCTTGAATGTCTGGCCTGGATCATTCTCAAAAATCTCCACCGCTCCATGTGCAAACACAATTTTGACAACAAACGACCCTGACCATCTCAACTTCAATTTTCCAGGAAAAAGACGGAGACGAGAGTTGAATAAAAGAACTTGTTGCCCCGGCACAAATGATTTAAGCACTAGACCCCTATCATGCCACATCTTGAATTTCTCCTTATATATTATGTTGTTCTCATACGCTTGAAGTCAGAACTCGTTGAGTTCATTCAATTAAAGCATCCTTTTCTTACCAGCTGCAGTCAGATCAAGGTTCAGTTTCTTCAAAGCCCAATATGCCTTATGCTCTAGCTCAGCAGGCAAATGACATCCTTTACCATAAACCAATTGAAACGATGACATGCCTAGCAGAGTCTTGAATGCTGTTCGATAAGCCCAAACAGCTTCATCCAACTTTAAAGACCAATCATTTCTCGATGGACATACAACTTTCTCTAGAATACGATTGATCTCTCTGTTAGGCACATCAGCTTGACCATTAGTCTGAGGATGATAGGCTATAGCAAATGATGAATCACATTATATCTCTGCATCATAGCAGTGAACTTGCGATTACAGAAATGCGATCCCTCGTCACTGATTATAAATCTTGGAGTTCCATATCTTGTGAATATCTGCTTGTGAAGAAAATTGAGCACTACTTTCACATCATTTGTTTGCAAAGCCTTAACTTCGACTCATTTTGACACATAATCAACCGCCAACAAGATATACTGATTATTGCATGACGAGACAAATGGCCCCATGAAGTCAATTCCCCACACATCGAAGACCTCAACCTCAAGAAGCACATTAAGAGGCATCTCATCCTTCTTTGTCATATTACCAATACGCTGGCCGAGATCACACTTCAAAACAAACTGATGCGCATCCTTAAATAATGTAGGCCAGAAGAATCATGCTTGAAGGATACGAGCTGCTGTCTTTTCTCCCCATTGTGGCCTCCATAAACATCTGAATGACAGTCTCACAAGATACCCTCCATCTCGCTTTATGGAATACATCTCCTGATGATTTGATCAGCTCATTGCCGAAACAAAAATGGCTCATCCCACATGTACCACTTCACTTCATGAAGAAACATATTCCTTTGAGCATAAGTCATGTCCGGAGGCATAATGTTGCTCACAAGATAGTTCACAATGTCCTTGAACCACGGTTCTTCTTCTTGCACCCCAAACAACTGCTCATCAAGAAACGACTCATTTAACAATCTCATGTCATGTGAAATTGTACATGGATCATCTAAACGAGAGAGATGATCTGCAACTTGATTCTCAGTACCTTTCCTATCCTTGATCTCCAACTCAAACTCCTGAAGTAGAAGAACCCATCGAATCAATCTAGGCTTCGAGTCCTTTTTCGAGACGAGATAGCGAATTACAGCGTGATTAGTGAAAACTGTCACCTTCGTCCCAAGCAAATAAGAACGAAACTTCTAAAACCGGTAGACAATGGCCAATAACTCTTTCTCAGTAGTAGTGTAGTTCAGTTGAGCACCATTGAGGGTCTTACTAGCATAATAGACCACACAAAATATATTGTTCTTCTTTTTCCTAAGAACCGCTCCAACTGCATAGTCAGTTGCATAGCACATCATTTCAAAAGGCTCATTCAAATCAGGTGCAGTTATGATAGGTGTTGTGATCAAGCTCTTCTTTAATCTCTCAGAAGCAGGTAGACACTCATCATCAAACTTGAAAGGGACATCTTTCTCTAATATATTGCATAATGGTTTAGAGATTTTAGAGAAATCCTTGATGAACCGTCGATAGAAACCCGCATGACCAAGAAAACTGCTTATTCCCTTAACAGAAATTGATGGAGGAAGGTTTTCAATGACCCCCACCTTGGCTTTGTCCTCCTTAAGAACTTTACTAGAGACTTTGTGCCCAAGAATGATGCCCTGTTGAACCATAAAGTGACATTTCTCCCAGTTAAGAACCAGATTGGTCTCAATACACCTTTTAAGAACTGCACCAAGATTTTACAAGCACTCGTCGAAAGAATCCTGAAAACTGAAAAATCGTCCATAAATACCTCCACATTCTGACCAATCATGTCAGAGAAGATAGCCATCATGCATATCTAAAAAGTGGTAGATGCACCACATAACCCAAAAGAAATTCTTATAAAGGCGAAAGTACCAAACAGACAAGTGAAGGTAGTTTTTTCTTGATCTTTTGGAGCAATGCAAATCTGATTATAACCCCAATAGCCATTTGGAAGACAATAGTATTTGTGCCCAGCCAACCTGTCGAGCATCTGATCAATGAAAGGAAGTGGAAAGTAGTCTTTCCTTGTGGCTTTGTTCGGCTTCCTATAATCCATGCAAACTTTCCACCCCGTGACTGTCTGAGTAGAAATGAGCTCATTCTTTTCATTAGAAACCACGGTGATGCCTCCTTTCTTCGGCACACATTGAACTTGGCTTACCCAAGAACTGTCAGAAATAGGATAGATGATCCCTGCTTCTAGCCACTTGAGAATTTCCTTCTTTACAACCACCTTCATGATAGGATTTAGCCTTCTTTGTTGCTCCACAGTCGGCTTGCTTCCTTTCTCAAGCAGAATTTTATGCATGCAATAAGAAGGGTTGATTCCCTTGATATCTGCTATAGTCCATCCACTTGCCAATTTGAACTCTCAGAATTCTCAAGACCTTTTCCTCATCACTACCTGAAAGGTCAGATGCAATAATAACCGGCAAAGTAGATGCATCACCTAAAAATGCATACCTCAAGTGTTCAGGAAAAGGTTTAAGCTCGAGTGTAGGAGCTTCCTCAATAAATGGCTTGAGACGCCCCCAACATTTTTGAGTTATGACAATCCAAGAGATTCAAATGGCACATCCAGCCTTCGCTTCCAAGGAGAAGCATTCAAATACTGCAACTGCTCATCACCTTCATCAACTTTACTATCTGAATCCCCTATCAACACTTTCTCTAGGGCATCTGATCTTAGCATTTGGTCAAGTTCTGAAGTAACCATATGTAACGACGGTGAATATTTGTTGAACCCTAACTGTTACATGTTACGTGTATTTCGTGTCATTTCTGTATTTTTAAGGTATTTTCAGATGTTTATTTCGCATTCATCGCTTTCATTTCTAACATTTTACGACCCAAACAATGATTTTAAAGCCAGTATTTCAAATAAAATAATGGGCCTTATTTTTCATCAAACGCTTTTACCATCGCATTATTCTGAACATCTGGATATTTTTTAAATTTTCTCATTTTACGAAAAATGACTTTTCTGGGCCCCATTGGGTGTTAAAAACCCCACAAAATCACATTTTTATTTTTATAAAATTATAGGACTTTCATTTATATTATTTCTTTGCATTTTTGCATTATTCACAATTTTTGGGAAATTTTGGCATATATATTGCATATATAAAATAATTATAAATTAAATTTTAATACTCAAAAATTATAAAAATTAGGGCCAAATATTTTCATTAAATGTATAATTAGCTCCTTAATTTTAATTAGGAGTACTAATTTTACTACTATAAATAGCCTAATTTTTATTAATTAATTATAATTAATCATTAAAAATCTGCAAAATTAACAAAAATTCTCTGAAATCGTGTCGGGAAGAACCGAGTCGGGTTGAAGAATCAAGCCGTGATTTCTCACTGATTATAACATCAAATCATGTAATTCAAATACTCAAATCGAAGGTTTTGATCCGTTCTTTCTATTTCTTGCATTAATTTCATGTTTTAATGCCTTGATTTTGATTTTCGATTTGTAGGGTATATGCTCGAATTAGGACTTTTTGATTCTAGGGTTATTTTGATATTTTGATGATTGATATAGCTTTATTAGATGATTTACAGTTGATTCATGGTGTTTAATTGAACGAACGATGTATGTATAGTGATTCACAATTTCTAGGGTTTATGTCAGATTTTCAAAACACAACTCGATGATTTCTGTGAATTTTTTGTTCCTGAAAGTTTAGGGCATTGATTGTGTGTGTTCATAGCTTTAATTTCCACTATAGAACGTTGAGTTTGGTTTACAGAATCAAAAGATGGGTTTTTTGCCGGAGTTGAAGTCGGTTTTGATCGAAGAAATTGTTGCAGGGATGTTTCTGGTCGATTTTGGCCTGAAACAGATTGGGGAAGTAATTTGGAATGTTTTGGGGATCAAAAACGGTACCAAACGGTGTCCGTTTGGCCAGGAATTGAGACGCCGGAGTCCGGGAAACCCACCGGAATCTGGGAATTTTCCGGTGAGTTCATCCCCGACCCGGGATGTTCTTGGTGACCCGGTTGCAACCCGATTTGCATCCCGGGTTTGATCTGATTTTGTCAGGAATGGTTTTCTGACATATGTTTCTATAATTTTAATTTTTATTTTATTTTTAATTAATTTCAAAAATCAGAATGATTTATTTTATAAAGTGATTAATTAATTATTTAATTAATTGATTTATATTATAAATAATTCTGAATTATTTTCTAAAAATTAGATTGAATTATTTTCTTAATTATTTATTATTTATTTATTATTTATTAACTATTTATTAATTATTTAAAAATGATTAATTATTTTGATAATTAATCAAATAATTTTCTATAAATCATAATAAATTCATTTTAATTCCAAAAATTATAGAAAAATCATTTTTGTTATGGATTAAAAACTAATATATATAATTGCTGTATTTAATACTAAGGAACGTGAGCTTCGAGGCTCGATTTGACTGCTCTTGTGTTTCGTGACTCAATCTGCCTTAACAAGATGCCTACGTACCTTGCTGATTGCCAAGGATCAAGTCAAAAAACGTAGTTCTGATTTGTGGGGTGAGGCCCCTTATATAGATGTGGGAGTCCTTGAATTGGACTTGGTATAGGAGACTTGGTGGACAAGCCTCTGAATTAGGATAGACTTAGGAGTCCTAGGAAGTAGGAAGCTGATTCCTTATCCTTTTAGGTCCCCTTGAGGCTAATCTATAAGGATTTATATCCTTATCGGGACTCTTCTCAGTAGCTGATTTTTCCCTTATTAATTAATTACGAAATTAATTAATAATCAGGGCTTTTGGGCCTTTTTTTATTCCACCAGGCCTGATCTGGTCCATCAGGCTTAACCTTTCTGGTCTGAATATCATACATTTTCTTATTGGGCCTAGCAGTCCATTAATTATAAAATCAGGACTTATTTATCCCTATCATTTGCCCCCCAACTTTTGGGAAACATTGATCAGGTTTCGCAGAAGTTAAATCTATTCGTTCCCTTTCAGGGTTTCGTTTTTGCGTAAAGTGTGGAGCGACCTACACATTTACAATGAATCTTCCTTTTATTCAGAAATTATCTTAATTTCCAGGAATTTTTCCCTAATTTTCTGGGAATTTCCCTAATTTCTGGATTTTTCCCTTAATTTCTGGTATTTATCCCAATTTTCTGGGATTTTTCCCTAATTTCTGGATTTTCCCTTAATTTCTGGGATTTATCCTAATTTTCTGGGATTTTTCCCTAATTTTCTGGATTTTTCCTTAATTTCTGGATTTTTCCCTAATTTTCTGGGATTTATCCTAAATTTCTGGATTTTTCCCTAATTTTCTGGATTTTTCCTTAATTTCTGGATTTTTCCCTAATTTTCTGGATTTTTCCTTAATTTCTGGATTTTTCCCTAATTTTCTGGGATTTATCCTAAATTTCTGGATTTTTCCCTAATTTTCTGGGATTTATCCTAAATTTCTGGATTTTTCCCTAATTTTCTGGTTTTTTCCCTTAATTTCTGGGATTCTTCCCTAATTTTCTGGGATTTATCCTTAATTTCTGGATTTTTCCCTAATTTTCTGAAAATATTAGTATTTTTCAGAAATTATTTAAGGAATTTCCTTATTTTTCTGTAATTTTCCAGGAATTTTTCCCTCCTTTTTTTTTTCTTTTCTCTCTCTTTTTTTTTTATGCAGATTTCGACCAGGAATCCATTCGACCAGGATCCTGGTCGAATTAACCTCCATATTGCCTTGGTCGACAGGATTTCGGGTAGGATGGTTTCGATCAGGAATCTTGGTCGAATTTCGGCCAGGATTTCTTCCTAAATTTTTTTTTTTATATATATATATATATATATATTCGAGCAGAGAATATTCGGTCAGGATTTTGGGTCAGAATTCCTTGCTTTGACCGAATTAGCCACCTTTTTGTATTTGGGCCTTGGTACTGGGCCTTGGGTTTTTCAAGATTTTTCTAGAATTGGGCCTCATTTCTGAGCCCAAATTCCAAATTCTTCTAAGGTTATTCTGGATTCTTCCAGAATCTTCAAAAAAAAATTCAAATTTCTCTTAATTTTTCCAGGGATTTTCTGGATAATTCCGGAACCTTCTTATTTTTGGGCTCAAATGGGCTTTTTTGAGGCCCAAATCCCCTTCTTCTTGGCTATAAAAAGGTGGGATGAGGGTGTGTTTCCTCACACCTCTCATTTCACTTCTCCACTCCTTCTACAAATTTCTCCCTCTTCTCTTCCTTTAGTTTTTTTTGGCCACTCCTCCCTTCAAGACTTTCAGGTTTTCTAGGCTTTACTAATGGCTGACAAGAATTCCGAGAGAGCGGCGAAGATTGCCTCGGCTTCAAAACGAGGTAAGGATATCGAGATCCGTTCTTCGTACATGTCTTTAATCGATATGATTAACACTAGGGGGGATGAATATCCCTCTACTGCACATCTCGATTCTTTTAATCATTGTAACACTTGGCACAACATTGATTTCAATAAACTAAATGCTCGTTATAACGTCCTTCCTCCTTTTAGATTAGTTCCAGTCTCTGGTGGTGACCGTACTTGCCACTGGAGACCCGATACTCTCTTCATTTATACAAATGCCCTTAATGCCGGGCTTAGGTTTCCTTTTCACCCCTTTATTCCTCATCTTTTGGCTGATTTACAAATCAACCCGTGTCAGCTTCCTCCAAACGCCTGGAGGAACATTCTATGTTTTATGGTCTGCTGTCTTAGGGAGGGCTTTCCTCTTTCTGTAGCTGTTTTTAGGAAAGTCTTTCAGTGTTATAATAGTTCTTCCAATATCTGTGGCTGGGTCTATGTCAAGCAAAGGCCCAAAAGCAAACATATCTTTAACAGCGCCTCTATTCCTGATAATAATCAAAATTGGAGGAATAGTTTCATTGGGTTACGTTGGGAGAATGGTGACTGGGGCACACTTTTTCGATCTTCCTTCGGGAAGGTCAGTGATGGTAGCCTCAAATCCATTCACTTAACTCCTGAAGAAACTATTATTTATAATGGGCTTACTCAGGATGATGGCACCACCACCAGCTGGACTCTCTTAGAGGAGTTTTCCCTGATTCATGTGGGACTATCCTCTGTTTCTCAACAGGGTATTTTTCTTCCCTTCTCAATTTTACTTCATTTCATGCATTATTAACATCACTTATTTTGTCCTTTGCTTTGTTTCAGCTGCTAAGGAGATTAACGAGGACAATGTTCCTTTGGTTGAGGAAACAGCTAGGATGAAGAAAGCTCGGCTCGCAGGCCTAGACACCCGGGGAAAGGCCACGGAGCCTATCTTTTTGAAGAAGCACCAAGAGCCTATAGGGGAGGCCTCAACTGAAGGAGCTGGAGGCCATGGTACTCCTATCACTGCTGCTGCCCCTACTGCTGCTGCCACATGCGCCTTTCAGCCTCTCTGGGGATTCCGCCGAGGGGACACCGTAGTTGGTTACACGAAACATGCTTGGGATTGGTCCTACCATAGCGTGACTCCCAAGGACTTTACTGATGTGGTGGCCACCCCTGATCTTGAGAGGATCAAGCTCATGGGAGCTCAGTCTCTGGCTTCGGTATGCCTTCTCTTTTTTATCTTTCATTCTTGTAGCATTTTCTTGCCTTATACTTCGTTGATTGCTTTGTTTCAGTCTAACGCCTATTTTCAAGGCGCCGTGAGGCAAGCCGAGTCATGGAAGCGGGCTTCTGATAAGGCCGACAATGCCCTCAGGAGGCAACAGAAGAAGTATGCTACCCTGGAGAAGAAGCTCAAGCGCAAGGAGGAAGAACTCGGAGAGTCTAACGCCGAGCTGGTGGTACTTCGGGCGGAGAAGGATAAAGCTATAGACAACTATCTAGACTCGGAGGAGTTTGCCCAATCCATGAGGATTAGGGATGATCAGTCTTTCCCGGGTTTTTTAGGACTGGTTGGGACACGGCCCTTGGGACCGTGAACGAGGCTTGTCCTGATATTAACCCGGCGGACTATATCTGCCCTGATGACGAGGCTTTGTTACAGAGGTTTCGTACCCGAGTAGTTGTCTCGGACCATGTTCCTCAGGATCCACTCCTTCCTCCTCCCGAGTCTTCTTCCAGACCTGCTGAGGACGACAGCTCTTCCTCCTCCTCCGAGACGACAGAGACATCCAGCGAGAGTGGAGAGGACGATGATATGGATGCCGAGGGTACTTCAGCTCCTTAGAGCTTTTTCAGCCCTGCGTGGCTTGTTGTTTTTTATCCTATTTTCGAGACTTTATTTATCGAATTTTTGTAATATCAATCAGATCTATTTCATTTATCACCTTCTATGCTTTCATCCATGCATTTGATTTTTATTTGTTAGGCCACAAACATACTTTGAAGAACTCATGAATTTCATAAAATTGTCTGGGATTCGTCCCTTACACAAGTCTTAATAAACTTCGTAATAAAACTAAAACATATAAATCCTAAGCAAGCAAAGCTTCAAGGTGCTTTTCAACCTACTCGCCATCTTGACGAGTGAGAATCGTATCCGGCTTCCCTACACATAGTAAACCTTCAGGTTTTGTGCATGCCAAGTTCTCGGGACTTCGAAACCATCCATAGTCTCTAGCTTGTAGGTTCCTCTACCTTGAACACTCTTGACTCTGTACGGCCCTTCCCAATTCGGGGCAAGCTTCCCTTTTTGTCCTACACCAGATGCTTCTATCTTCCTCAAGACTAGATCGCCTTGTTCAAAAAACCTTTCTTTAACCCTTAGGTTATAGTAGAATGAAGCCTTTTTCTGATATTCTACTATCTTTGCATGTGCCCTATCTCGCACTTCATCGATCAGATCCAGGGCTAATCTTTGCCCTTCCTCATTTTCTTCTGCATTGAAAGCCTGAATCCTTGGAGAGGAATGTGATATCTCTACTGGAACTACTGCTTCCGCCCCATATGCCAACATGAAGGGAGTTGCTCCAGTCGTGACTCTACAGGTAGTCCTGTAGGCCCATAATATTGGAAGTATCTCATCTACCCAATTATTTCTTGACTTCTCGATCCTCTTCTTTAGTCCATCCAGGATTATCCGATTTGCTACCTCCGCTTGCCCATTGGCTTGCGGGTGAGCCACAGAGGTGAACCGTAACTCAATTTCATTTTCTTCGCAATACTTCTTGAATTCCTCGTTGTTGAATTGTGTTCCATTGTCAGTAACGAGGATACGGGGAATTCCATATCGGCACATAATGTTTTCCCACAGGAATTGTGCAACCTGCTTAGTTATGATTTTGGCCAAAGGTTTGGCTTCGATCCACTTGGTGAAATAATCAATGGCTACAATCAGAAACTTCCTTTGTGCTGTGGCCATAGGAAAAGGCCCTAGAATATCCATCCCCCACATAGCAAAGGGAATAGGTGAGTTGATAGAGGTCAGCATCTCGGGGGGTTGTCTAACAACTGGTGCATGCTTCTGACAGCGATCACACTTCTTCACATATTCTTTGGCATCAGCCATCATTTCTGGCCAATAGAAGCCTAAACGGGTTATTTTATGAGCCAAGGCCCTGCCCCCCAGGTGTTGTCCACAAATACCTTCATGCACTTCTTCAAGAGCCAAGCGTGCCTCATCGGGCCTGAGACACCTCAGGTAAGGAACCACGAAAGATCTTTTATATAGAATCCCATCTATCAAAGAGTACCTTAGTGCTCGAACAGTTAACTTCCGTGCCTCAATTGCATCGCTTGGCAACCAACCGGTCTGAATGTGAGCCTTGATGGGATCAATCCATGACGTCCCCAAGCCTACGGGAGCCACAAGCTTAACATCTATGCTTCGTGTCTTCAAAACACGGAAGTACACACTTCCTGAACTTTCTTCAATCTCAGATGAAGCAAACTTTGATAGCGCATCTGCTTTAGCATTTTCTTCCCTTGGAATGTGTTCAACATGGCATTCATTAAATTGGGTCATCACAGCCTTTACTAGGCAAACATACTTAGCCATCGTATCATCCCTTGCTTCAAATTCTCCCTTTACCTGGGATATGATCAACTTCGAGTCTCCACGGACCTTTAAGTTTTTGACTCTAAGTGTCCCAGCTAGACCAAGGCCAGCAATCAGGGCTTCATACTCTGCCTCATTGTTTGTGGTTGGGAAGTCTAGCTTCATGGCATACTCAATTAAGAATCCATCAGGGCTTTGCAAAACCAACCCTGCTCCACTGGAATTTGTTTTTGATGCTCCATCAAAATAGAGAACCCAATATTCTTTCTCCTTGTCCCCATTGTCGACTCCCTTGTCTTGAGGTATGGTATCTTCCTGCCCCCCGACTTCTTGGTTGGGTATGGTACATTCCACCACGAAGTCAGCTAGTGCCTGGGCTTTTATGGCCATACGTGGCTTATACTTGAGATCGAACTCTCCCAACTCTATTGCCCACTTAATCAGTCTCCCACTTGCCTTGGGACTGTGAATGATATTTCTCAGTGGCTGATTTGTTAGCACTTCAATTTGGTGAGCTTGAAAATAAGGACGCAGTTTTCTTGAAGCCATTACCAAGGCTAAAGCGAATTTCTCAATGGCTGAATAATTCAACTCAGCACCATGCAAAATTTTGCTGACATAGTATACGGGTTTCTGGACTTTCAGTTCCTCCTTAACCAACACCGCGCTCAAGGCGCTTTCTGAAACAGCCAAGTACAAGAATAAAACTTCACCCAGAACTGGCTTGGCCAACAACGGGGCCTGGCCCATATACTTCTTTAACTCTTCAAATGCCTTCTGATTTTCCTCACTCCATACAAAGTCTTTAATGTTCTTTAATGACTTGAAGAATGACAAGCACTTGTCTCCTGACTTGGAGATGAATCGTTCTAGCGCAGCAACCCTTCCTGTGAGTTTCTGAACATCCTTGACAGTTTTTGGGGGTTCCATGTCCAGGATTGCCTTTATTTTATCGGGGTTAGCCTCAATTCCCCTCTTTGAGATCATCAATCCCAAGAATTTTCCAGATCCTACTCCGAAAGCACACTTCGTGGGATTCAACATCATCTTGTGGTACCTCAGGACCTCAAAAGCTTCCCTCAAATGGGTTATATGATCAGTCTTTACTAGACTCTTGACTAGCATGTCATCAACATAGACTTCCATAGTCTTCCCAATAAGATCCTTAAAAATTTTATTCACCAACCTTTGATAGGTGGCTCCTGCATTCTTGAGACCAAACGCCATAACCAGATAACAATAAACACCAAAGTCAGTGATAAATGATACCTTTGGAATGTCATCCTTATGCATTTTGATCTGGTTGTATCCGCTAAACCCATCCATGAAACTCAGCATCTCATGTCCAGCGGTGGCATCAATCAAAGTATCAATTCTAGGCAGCGGAAAACAGTCTTTGGGGCATGCATCATTCAGATCGGTGAAGTCTATACACATCCTCCACTTTCCATTAGCCTTCTTCACCATTACAGGGTTTGCTAACCACTCCCGAAATTGAATCTCCTCAATGAAACCAGCCTCTAAGAGCTTTTCCACTTCCTGCTTTATAGCCTCTTGTCTTTCCGGGGCAAAATTTCTTTTCTTTTGTTTCACTGTCTTCCGGCTTGGATCCACGTTTAACTTGTGAGTAATTAACTCCGGGTCTATGCCTGGCATATCAGCTGCTGACCATGCAAACACATCACTATTTTCTTGCAAAAATTTCACTAACTTCCCTCTAAGGGGCTCCTCTAATGTGGCTCCAATGAAAGTCATCCTCTCAGGATTCTTGGGGTCTAAAGGAACCGAGACCAATTCTTCTGCTGGCCTTCCTCTATTCTCATCATTTTCTCGAACATCCATATCTTCGATAGGAAGAACCTGCCCCCCGACTCCATCTACCCTCAAAGAGGCCACATAACAGCTTCTAGCCATTTTTTGATCTCCTCTCTCTTCTCCAATCCCGTTTCGGGTGGGAAACTTCATGACTGAATGGTAGGAAGAGGGGACTGCCTTGAAGGCATGTATCCCTGTTCTCCCCATGATAGCATTATAAGTTGAACTAGCCTTTACCACTACGAAATCCAGCATCTGCGTTGCTTGCCTTGGCTCCGTACCTATGGTGGTTGGCAACTTGATTATCCCTTCCACAGGACATTCTACTCCAGCAAATCCATATATCGGCATGTCGGTTGGTGTTAACTGGGAGTCGTTATACCCCATCCTTAGAAAGGTGTCGTGGAGCAAGATATCCACAGAAGCACCATTATCCACAAGGACCCTCTTAACCGGGCTATTTCCTATTATTGGTGTTATGACCAGCGGGTCGTCATGGGGAAACTTCACACCCTCTAGGTCGGAATCATCAAAAGCCAATGTTACTTCTGTCCTGGCCCTCTTCGGGGCTTCTCCAACAATATGCATAACCTCTCTAGTATATGCCTTTCTGGAATTTTTGGACAATCCAGCAGCAGTTGGACCTCCAAAGATCGTGTTTATCACAGGCCCTCGAGGTCTCGGCCCTCCATAAATGGTGTTTATAACTGGTCCTCTAGGCTGGGGGTTTCGCCCCTGATCGTCTTGGTCCCTCCTACGATCTTCAAAGTTCTTCCTTCCATTATTATTTCTGTCCCCTCCATCTCCAGTATACTTGTTCAATCTTCCTTTTCGAATCAAAAACTCAATTTCATCTTTCAATTGCCTACACTCATCGGTGTCATGGCCAACATCTTTGTGAAACCTGCAATACTTGCCCTTATCTAGCTTGGCGGGATCAGCCTTCAAGGGCTTAGGCCAGCGAATATCTCTGTCTTTCTCAATCTCCATCAAAATCTGACTTCTGGGAGCATTCAGCTTAGCGTATTCAGTAAACTTTTGCCCAGGTCCTCCCTTCTTGGGGGTTGAATCAGGATTTTGTTCGGTTCTAGGATATTTGTCCTTAGCGATATACTCCAAATCAGTTTTTCGTTTCTTGCCTCCAGTGGGCTCATTACTTACTACGGTCTTCCTCATACTTTCTTCAACCTTGATATACTTCCCTGCCCTCTCTTGGAGCTGCAACATGCTCTCAGGGGGTCGTTTGGCCAAAGACATCTTGAAAAACTCATCCCTAGTTCCTTGTTGCAGTGCTATCATGGCTACCTTATCATCAAGGTCTGGGACTTTTAAAGCCTCCTTTGTAAAACGATTCAGGTAATCTCTTAAGGATTCCTTAGCTCCCTGCACAAGACTCATAAGAGATGCTGAACTTTTCTCATGGACTCTTCCACTGATGAATTGCTTAATAAAAGCCTGACTTAATTCTCTGAATGATCCAATAGAATTTGGGGGTAGGCGACTGTACCATCTTTGAGCCATACCCGACAGGGTTTGAGGAAAGGCCCGACATTTTATAGCATCGTTCACGGGTTGCAGCAGCAGTGCATTAGAGAATGTCCTAACATGATTAGCGGGGTCTCCCGTGCCATCATAGGCTTTGATAGTGGGCATCTTGAATTTCCTTGAGATATGGGCATTCATTATCTCTTCTTTGAAGGGTGAAGTTGGATCATCAGGATCTCCAAGGGGAAGGAGATTGCTTGGATCAGTTCTTGGGACAGCAGCCCTTCTTCTTACCGGACCATCCAGGTCTATGATAGGAGGAGGATTTCTCCCCCTAGGAGGTATGTGGGTTCTGGTGGCTTGGTGAGCCTCCAAGTCACGCCTCAGCCTTTGGATTTCAGCCTCATGAGCCCTGATCTTTTCCTGCACTTCTTGGGGATTCGCCCCTGGGGTGCTTTGGGGGCGTTGCCTTCCATCGGCCATTGGCTCTTTTCCAGGACGCCTCCTTCTCGGGGCCACTTCATCATCCGAAGATTCGGAGTCTCTCTCAGTGTATGGACCAGAAAATTCCCGATCCTCAGGGATAGGATCCAAACCTCGTATATAGGGGGGCGACCGCCCTCGTGCTTCGCTTCACCCAGCATATCCGCTTCCTCCAACCTCAGGATGAAGGGGCATCCCATAAGGGGGGTTAGTAGTAACAATAGTTGAATATTCATACCCGACGGGTCGAGAATTCACAGGTATATGTATTTGTTGAACTTGAGGATTCGTACCTTGAATAGTCGGGGGAGTTGTCCCTTGTGGCTGAGGATGAGTTGCCCCTGTCTGGGCTTCCCCCTGAGTAGATGCATAAGTTGAATAGGGAGGAACCTCCACGGTTGATGAAATCACCTGGGTTGTCTCTAATGGTGTTCCTTCCTCTAGAGCTCCAATTGTTCTCCGTGTTCTCGCCATGGTTGTTGTTGTTTCCCACAGACGGCGCCAAATGTTATGGATTAAAAACTAATATATATAATTGCTGTATTTAATACTAAGGAACGTGAGCTTCGAGGCTCGATTTGACTGCTCTTGTGTTTCGTGACTCAATCTGCATTAACAAGATGCCTACGTACCTTGCTGATTGCCAAGGATCAAGTCAAAAAACGTAGTTCTGATTTGTGGGGTGAGGCCCCTTATATAGATGTGGGAGTCCTTGAATTGGACTTGGTATAGGAGACTTGGTGGACAAGCCTCTGAATTAGGATAGACTTAGGAGTCCTAGGAAGTAGGAAGCTGATTCCTTATCCTTTTAGGTCCCCTTGAGGCTAATCTATAAGGATTTATATCCTTATCGGGACTCTTCTCAGTAGCTGATTTTTCCCTTATTAATTAATTACGAAATTAATTAATAATCAGGGCTTTTGGGCCTTTTTTTATTCCACCAGGCCTGATCTGGTCCATCAGGCTTAACCTTTCTGGTCTGAATATCATACATTTTCTTATTGGGCCTAGCAGTCCATTAATTATAAAATCAGGACTTATTTATCCCTATCAATTTTTAATTCTGATTTTTCTTAAATATTTATTTAAAAATTATTTTTGGGTTTTAAAAATTAGTAACAATTATTTATACTGAATAATAAATTGAATTAACAGTGTTTAATTGATAATAATTAAACCGTTAGTCCAATTCGAGTGAAACGAAAGCCTGTTGACTCAGAAAAATGAATTTTTTTCATTAAAAATAATATTAAAGTTTAATTTCTTTTAGAAATTAGTTGATTTTGTTACTTCTTTGATTATCAGTCGAAATGCGTGCCGAGACGAGTCCGAAAAATTTCGAAAAAATGGAAAACGAGTCAGATAACGATCAGTTGAGCGATTAGCGAGTCGATTTTGGTTCTAAAAATTATTTTAACTATAAAAATGATTATGTGCTTATGTGCTTATGTGTATTATGTGGTTAATTGAGTCTTATTTGCTAATAAATAATACATGAGTCAGTCATAAGCGCATGGGTAGATGTTTGGAATGGTGTGACGTCGATTCAAGATGCAATTGAAGTACGAAGTGACTTAACTAGTCTGTTTTGCTAACAGAAGCTAAGCCAGCCAGGCAAGTTGAGTCGGTATTAGTCCAAGATGATAGACGACAGTGATCAAATTGCAATGAGTCGCGCAGAAGGCAAGTTTTTCCCCTATTATACTTTCAGAATAGTGATATTTATTCAAATGCTTATCAGATTTGCACTCTTTTGATTCTTGTTCTTAATCACTGATACACACTTGCTATTTCTTTGTTCATATTTCATATCGATTCTTGATTTCTCCGTTTCTTTGGATTTCTGATTCATATCCCGTTGATGATGCATTGAGATTGATATATTCTGGTGATTAAAATATATCAAAGCATACCGATTGTTCCGATTGCTAAGCGATGGACTGGATAATGATATTTTTGGGATTGAGTGTGTCTTAATCCCGAGGACCGGGATTTGACTGGTGCCTCGATATGGGCCATAGTGCCTGGGTACCCGACTGGTTCTATGTAGTGAGATATAGATCTGCATTATATTCTGACTGATCAGCAGAATATAGATGCGAACTTGTGTCCAATTTAGGTCATTTGTACTCGCCAGTAATGGCCTTCTTTCTATTTTCGTGAGGGTTATATCTTTACAGATATACCCGGGATTACAGATTCATTTAAAATGCTTTAACAATGTTTATATTTTATGGACTTGTTGAGCAATTTTTGGCTCACCCCTTTTGTTGTTATTCACCTTATTGTTTTCAGTTAAGAAGGAATATGAAACCCATCAGGACTCGAGTGGTAAAGAAGTGGGTCAAGCCTCGGGATCCTCTCATACCCAAGGTGTTGATCCCAATCCAGGAAGAAAGCTTTGAGTTGCCCGAGTAGGTGGAATGTTGATAGATAGTGTGTGTGTTTGAATAAATGTTGAACTTAGTTTAAAATGAAATAGACAATGGTTTGTAATAAAGAGAGTTTGTGAGATTCTGAATGTTGGTTTGTAATAAAAGTAGTTAGTGGTTCTTGTTTTCATACTTCAACCTAAAAAGATCTTGGTTAGTGTTAAAGGGGTTCAGTTTCATTTCTTTATTTATTGTTAATTAGGTTGTACAGGTTTGGAGATTAGCTAGTAATCCCCAGACTTATACACCGGGTCTGGAGGGCGTTACAGTTTGGCATCAGAGCTGTAGGTTTGGTCCCTGAAAACAAGAACATTAGGATTAAGATAAGATAGGGAGATCACATAAGATAGGGATGGTCAAATTAGGAAGAATAGTGTTAGGATTTAGGTCAGATTAGAATAGGAAATTATAAATCTTAAGATTGTCTAGTGACCTTTTCTTTTCTTTGGTATATTATCAGATGGCATCTTCTGGTTATTCTGCATCTTCTGAGAGGACAGTTACCGGGCCAGCAGCACCAGTTATACCTCCAGTATCTGAGTATATGTTTCCTCCTCTACCACCTCCACCACCATTGCCATAGGAGCCGGTACCACCAGTACAGGGGATAGTCCATGAACCCATAGAGATGTTTGATCCATTTGAGTTCTCTGAGCCAATGGTTCCTTTACCTGTTGAGCATCAGTTTTTACCGGGTATTGAGCAGGAGTTACCACCACCACCATTGTTACCTCCTATACCAGTGCATGCCCCAGAGCCGGACATAGTTCAGATGATTCCAATCGAGGGGATGGGAGAGCATAATGTGGATCTACAGTTAGGTTTACCACAGCAGGGTACAGGTATACTGAGGGTTCCTTCCCAGGAGTCAGTAGGTCAGATTGCTCAGCCGTATATGGTACCATACCATGAGTACAGGGTTATGAGGGATGATGTGGAGTATTGGCGGACACAGTGTCGAGAGATTATGCATCTGTTTGATCAGAGGGACAGAGGACCGTTAGCGGCCCTACAGCCGGATTATTATATGAGACACCGATTGTAGTCAGTGTTGATGAGCGCCACTTGGGAGCTTGATGATTTGACCCATGAGGGACCACCTTCCTTTGCAGAGTTCTACCGGATATTCCGCTTGGCACATACCTTGGTCCAGACACTTAGAGAGGAGCTTAGGCGTATTCCGCCTGGGTTTTGAGATAGTGACAGTTGAGACAGTGACTGCAGGATACAGATGTATATAGAGGAAGCATAGTATAACCTAGTGAGTAGTGTGTATGCGTGTATTAGTAGATTAACCTGTAGTAGGATTTTGACCTGTAGTGGTAGTATGACTTGTAGCCGTAGTGATTACCAGTAGCCCGAGACTTTTTGTATCAAGCATTTACACCTGAAGCTGGTGTCACATATATATATAAACTGAACTTTTCAAATTTCTTTTATTTAAATTTCAGTCTTTACAGTTTTACAGCAATTACTTTCACTTTATTGTTTTACAGCTTTCCATATTATAATTCCTGTTGAAAAAAAAAGAAAAGAAAAGAAGAAAAAAAACAACCATTTTATTCAACTGTTTATATTTCTAGTTTTTACATTCAACAACTGTTTTCTTTATATAAATCATATTATTAATATATGATAAATTGTTTTCCTTACATATTGTCAATTGTTTATTAAATTGTTAAAGAAATATCACATGTTTTATTATCAGAAGAAGATTGCACCAAAAAGAAAGACTAGGGTTGAGACCTCTAACAGCAATTCCGAAGATCAGACTAATGAGACCATGAACTAAATGTTCCATCTGATGCAACAACAGATGGTAATGATACAGCAGCAGATGCAGCATCAACAACAGCAGATATAACAACAAATATTACAACAGCCACCTCGTCCTGAGCCTCAATTACCATAAGTATTATATGTTGTTATTTTTAAGCAGTTTCAGTCAGTTAAACCTCCAGAATTTGAAGGGTCTACTGATCCTATTAAATCTACTAACTGGTTAAAAGAGATAGAGAAAGAGTTTGCACTAGTAAAGATAGGTGACGACCAGAAGACTGATTTTGCTAGTTACTTGTTGAAAGGAGAGGCAAATTATTGGTGGGAATCTAAAAGGGCTTTAGAGGGTGAAGAAGTTATTGCTTGGGATAGGTTTAAAGAGTTGTTTTTAGAAAAGAATTTTCCTCGCTATGTGAAGAATCAAATGCAGATTAAGTTTTTAGAACTGAAGCAGGAAAATATGTCTGTGGCAGAGTATGAAGCCAAATTTACTGAGTTGGCTAGGTTTGTCCCAGAACAGGTTGATACTGAAGAGAAGCTAGTTCAAAGATTTCAAGAAGGATTACGACCATGGATTCGTGGCCAAGTAGCAGTTTTTGAATTGACAACGTATACCGTCGTAGTCCATAAAGCTTTGATTATCGAAGGGGAAAGTGAAAGATCTCAGCAAGACAAAGGACAGGGAAGTTTCCAAGATCGCTCTAGCAGAAAGCCGGGATTTCAAGCCCGGGCAAATTTGAATTTTAAAAGGATAGGACAAGGTCCACAGAAAGCAGGTAATCGTTTCCAAACCTCCAGTCAGCAGGGAATGGCCAGAGTTCCAGTGCCGTACTACAAGACATGTAATCGAAAGCATACCGGTGTATGTATTAAAAGGGATGTAACGTGTTATCGGTGTAAGCAGAAAGGGCATTATTCTAACGAGTGTCTAGCAGGTAGAACAGCGAAAATGACTTGTTTCCAGTATGGAAAGAAAGGGCATATCGCCAGAAATTGCAAAAGACCAGCTATGGCAGCCAGTATTCCAAGAGTGTTGGCATTACCTCCGCCGCCGCCTAATCAACCCAAAGCAAGGACTTTTAACATGACAATGAAAGAAGCAGTGCAGAGTTCGAGTGTTATTGCAGGTACGCTTTTGGTGAATTCCGTAAGTTCAAAAGTATTAATTGATTCTGGAGCTACTCGTTCATTTATTTCTGAAGAATTTCTTGATAAATTACATTGTGAAATCGAATGGTTGGGCAAGACGTTAATTATAAAATTAGCGAATGACGACCAAGTTCCAGTGGATCGAGTATGTCCTGCGTGTGATGTAGAAATAGCCAGACATCATTTTTCTGTAGACTTGATTCCTTTTAAGCTAGATGAATTCGATGTCATTTTGGGAATGGATTGGTTAGCTTGTCATAATGCTCAGATAGATTGCGCGAATAAGAAAGTTAAATTGCGAACTGTGGAAAACGCAACGGTAATATTCAAGGGCGAAAAATAGCGGAATAAATTTCTCACCGTGATGTAGACTAAACGATTGCTTCGATAAGGTTGTGAAGTGTACATAGCTTACGTGTTAGATACTGAAAAAGGAAGTTCTAAAATAGAAGACATTCCAGTTGTGTGTGAGTTTCCGGACGTCTTTCCAGACGAGCTTCCAGGGTTACCGCCAGATCGAGAAATTGAATTTACGATTGATCTAGCACCAGGCACAGAACCAGTATCGAAAGCTCCTTATCGAATGGATCCAGTTGAGATCAAGGAATTGTCAACGCAACTACAAAATCTTCTAGACCGAGGCATCATACGACCTAGTGTATCCCCATGGAGTGCACCGGTGTTGTTCGTAAAGAAGAAGGACGGCAGCATGTGACTGTGCATCGACTATCGGGAATTGAATAAACTCACTATCAAGAACAAGTATCCTTTACCGAGAATCGATGATTTGTTTGATCAGCTAAAAGGAGCAGCATGGTTTTCGAAGATAGATCTGCGATCAGGCTATCATCAATTGAAGATTAAAGCCGAAGATATTCCCAAGTTTGTGTTTCGCACGAGATATGAGCATTACGAGTTTTTGGTAATGGCATTCGGTTTGACAAATACGCCAACTGCATTCATGGATTTGATGAACAGAGCATTCAAGAAATATTTGGACAAATTCGTAATTGTATTCATTGATGACATCTTGATTTATTCCAAGACGGAAGAAGAGCATGCGAAACACTTGAGGATAGCTTTGGAAATTCTGAGGAAAGAGCAACTATATGTGAACTTTTTGAAATGTGAATTCTGGTTAAGGGAAGTACAATTTCTAGGGTATATCATTAGTAGAGAAGGCATCCAAGTCGATCCAGCAAAGATTGAAGCTGTGTTGAATTGGGAACGACCAAAGACACCGACAAAAGTTCGAAGTTTCTTGGGATTGGCAGGATATTATCGAAGATTTGTCAAAAATTTTGCGAAAATAGCAACGCCGCTGACCAAGTTAACTCGAAAAAGTGAGAACTTTGTATGAAATGATAAGTGTGAAGAAAGTTTCCAAGAGTTGAAGAATCGGTTAGTAACCGCACCGGTACTAGTATTGCCAGACGAGCAAGGGAATTTCGTCATTTACAGCGATGCTTCGTATCGCGGACTAGGATGTGTATTGATACAGCACAGTAACGTCATCGCATATGCTTCGAGACAACTGAAACCTCATGAACAGAAATATCCTACACATGACCTGGAATTGGCAGCGATCGTATTTGCGTTGAAGCTTTGGAGACATTATCTCTACGGTGAAAAATGTGAAATCTACACAGATCATAAAAGTCTGAAGTATATCTTTACGCAAAAGGAGCTGAACATGCGACAACGTCGATGGCTGGAATTGATAAAGGATTACGATGTCACGATCAATTATCATCCTGGAATAGAAAATTTTATAGCAGATGCGCTGAGCAGAAAAGAAAGATTGGATCGGTTAACCTCATGCGAAGAATTGCCAAGGAATTCGACAAATTGGAAATCGAGATTCGTATTCCCAATGAATCTGCAGAAGCTATCTACGCTATGAATTTCCAACCGGAGTTGCTAGAGAAGATTCGCCGCTGTCAAGATGAAATGATGAGTCAAGATGACGACCTAACGGGAGAAGAGATCAGAACTCAGAAAGATAATGAAGGAATCTTACGCTTTGCATCAAGAATCTGGATTCCTAACGTGGCAGAATTAAAAGAAGAAATATTGCGAGATGCGCACAATTCGAAGTATTCCATTCATCCAGGAAGCATAAAAATATATCGCGATCTGAAGAAAAACTTTTGGTGGCAGAATATGAAGAAGGAAATAGCAGAGTGGGTAAGTAAATGATATACATGCTGGCGAGTTAAAGCAGAACATCAACGTCCGAGCGGATTATTACACCCGTTAGACATTCCGGAATGGAAATGGGAACATCTAGCGATGGATTTTGTAGTAGGACTACCGAGGACTAGGGCAAATTATGATGCGATATGGGTAATCATTGACAGACTCACGAAGTCGGCACATTTTCTACCAATTAACGAAAGATTTTCACTCGACAAGCTAGTGCATTTGTATCTCAAGGAAATTGTGATGCGACATGGAGTTCCAATATCTATTGTGTCCGATCGAGATCCTCGTTTCAACCCAAGATTTTGGAGACAATTTCAAGAATGTCTTGGAACTAAATTGAATATGAGTACCTCTTATCATCCGTAAACCGATGGGCAAAGTGAAAGAACTATTCAAACGATTGAAGACATGCTATGAGTTTGTGCGATCAATTTTGAAGGCAGTTGGGATGAGCATTTACCTTTAGTGGAATTTTCCTATAATAACAGCTATCACGCCAGCATTGGAATGCCACCGTATGAAGCACTATATGGGAGAAAATGCAGATCACCAATCCATTGGGATGAAGTTGGAGAATGCAAGATTTTGGGTCCAGAATTAATTCAACAGACAAAAGAAAAGATTGAGCTTATTCGGAAACGCCTCGATGCAGCACAAAATAGGCAACGCAAACATGCAGACCAGGCAAGAAAGGATATGGACTATCAGGAAGGAGAAAACGGATTACTCAAAATATCGCCATGGAAAGGATTGACCAGATTTGGCAGTAAGGGTAAATTGAAGCCACGATACGTTGGACCGTTTGAAATTTCGAAAAAAGTGGGAAAACTTGCGTCTGAATTAGCCTTACCGCCTTATATGCAGCATATTCACAATGTGTTTCACGTGTCAATGCTTAAGCGATATAATCCTGATTCTAGACATATAATAGAGTATGAACCGATAGAAATCCAACCTGATTTGTCTTTTGTAGAACAGCCGGTAAGAATTCTAGACCGGCGAGAGAAAGTATTGAGAAATAAGTCTGTATATTTAGTGCGAGTGTTGTGGAGAAATCCTATGGTTGAAGAATCAACCTGGGAACTTGAAAGTGAGATGTTAGAGAAATACCCTCATTTGTTTTCATAGAAGATTCTGAGGACATAATCCTATTAAGGGGGGGGGGGAGAATGTAACGACCGGGAAATTTATGTTGTATTATATAATATTTATAACAAAGTATGTGTTTTAATATGTCATTTATGTGTGATTATCTGTTGAACCCTAATTGTTACATGTTACGTGTATTCCGTGTCATTTCTTTATTTTTAAGGTATTTTCAGATGTTTATTTCGCATTCATCGCTTTCATTTCAAATGTTTTACGACCCAAACAATGATTTTAAAGCCAGTATTTCAAATAAAATAATGGGCCTTATTTTTCATCAAACGGCTTTTACCATCGCATTATTCTGAACATCTGGATATTTTATAAATTTTCTCATTTTACGAAAAATGACTTTTCCGGACCCCATTGGGTGTTAAAAACCCCACAAAAATCATATTTTTATTTTTATAAAATTATAGGACTTTCATTTATATTATTTCTTTGCATTTTTGCATTATTCACAATTTTTGGGAAATTTTGGCATATATATTGCATATATAAAATAATTATAAATTAAATTTTAATACTCAAAAATTATAAAAATTAGGGCCAAATATTTTTATTAAATGTATAATTAGCCCCTTAATTTTAATTAGGAGTATTAATTTTACTACTATAAATAGCCTACTTTATTAATTAATTATAATTAATCATTAAAAATCCGCAAAATTAACAAAAATTCTCTGAAATCGGGTCGGGAAGAACCGAGTCGGGTTGAAGAATCAAGCCGTGATTTCTCACTGATTACAGCATCAAATCGTGTGATTCAAGTACTCAAATCGAAGGTTTTGATCCGTTCTTTCTGTTTCTTGCATCAATTTCATGTTTTAATGCCTTGCTTTTGATTTTCGATTTCTAGGGTTTATGCTCGAATTAGGACTTTTTGATTCTAGGGTTATTTTGATGTTTTGATGATTGATATAGCTTTGTTAGATGATTTACAGTTGATTCATGGTGTTTAATTGAACGAACGATGTCTGTATAGTGATTCACGATTTCTAGGGTTTATGTCAGATTTTCAAAACACAACTCGATGATTTCTGTGAATTTTTGGTTCCTGAAAGTTTAGGGCGTTGATTGTGTGTGTTCATAGCTTTAATTTCCATTATAGAACGTTGATTTTGGTTTACAGAATCAAAAGATGGGTTTTTGGCCGGAGTTGAAGTCAGTTTTGATCGGAGAAATTGTTGCAGGGATGTTTCTGGTCGATTTTGGCCTGAAACAGATTGGGGAAGTAATTTGGAATGTTTTGGGATCAAAAACGGTACCAAACGGTGTCCGTTTGGCCAGGAATTGAGATGCCAGTGTCCGGGAAACCCACCGGAATCTGGGGATTTTCCGGTGAGTTCATCCCCGACCCGGGATATTCTTGGTGACCCGGTTGCAACCCGATTTGCAACCCGGGTTTGATCTGATTTTGTCAGGAATGGTTTTCTGACATATGTTTCTGTAATTTTAATTTTAATTTTATTTTTAATCAATTTCAAAAATCAGAATTATTTATTTTATAAATTGATTAATTAATTATTTTATTAATTGATTTATATTATAAATAACTCTGAATTATTTTTTAAAATTAGATTGAATTATTTTCTTAATTATTTATTATTTATTTATTATTTATTAACTATTTATTAATTATTTAAAAATGACTAATTATTTTAATAATTAATCAAATAATTTTCTATAAATCATAATAAATTCATTTTAATTCCAAAAATTATAGAAAAATCATTTTTAATTCTGATTTTTCTTAAATAATCATTTAAAAATTATTTTTGGGTTTTAAAAATGAGTAACAATTATTTATACTGAATAATAAATTGAATTAACAGTGTTTAATTGATAATAATTAAACCGTTAGTCCGATTCGAGTGAAACGAAAGCCTGTTGACTCAGAAAAATGAATTTTTTTCATTAAAAATAATATTAAAGTTTAATTTCTTTTAGAAATTAGTTGATTTTGTTACTTGTTTGATTATCAGTCGAAATGCGTGCCGAGACGAGTCCGAAAAATTCTGAAAAAATGGAAAACGAGTCAGATAACGATCAGTTGAGCGATCAGCGAGTCGATTTTGGTTCTAAAAATTATTTTAACTATAAAAATGATTATGTGCTTATGTACTTATGTGTATTATGTGGTTAATTAAGTCTTATTTGCTAATAAATAATACATGAGTCAGTCATAAGCGCATGGGTAGATGTTAGGAACGGTGTGACATCGATTCAAGATGCAATTGAAGTACGAAGTGACTTAACCAGTCTATTTTGCTAACAGAAGCTAAGCCAGCCATGCAAGTTAAGTCGGTATTAGTCTAAGGTGATAGACGACAGTGATCAAATTGCAGTGAGTCGCGCAGAAGGCAAGTTTTTCCCCTATTCTACTTTCAGAATAGTGATATTTATTCAAATGCTTATCAGATTTGCACTCTTTTGATTCTTGTTCTTAAGCACTGATACACACTTGCTATTCCTTTGTTCATATTTCATATCGATTCTTGATTTCTCCGTTTCTTTGGATTTCTGATTCATATCCCGTTGATGATGCATTGAGATTGATATATTCTGGTGATTAGAATATATCAAAGCATACCGATTGTTCCGGTTGCTAAGCGATGGACTGGATAATGATATTTTTGGGATTGAGTGTGTCTTAATCCTGAGGACCGGGATTTGACTGGTGCCTTGACATTGGTCATAGTGCCTGGGTACCCGACTGGATCTATATAATGATATAGATCTGCATTATATTCTGACTGATCAGCAGAATATAGATGCGAACTTATGTCCAGTTTAGTTCATTTGTACTCGCCAGTAATGGCCTTCTTACGATTCTCGTGAGGGTTATATCTTTACAGATATACCCGGGATTACGGATTCATTTAAAATGCTTTAACAATGTTTATATTTTGTGGACTTGTTGAGCAATTTTCGGCTCACCCCTTTTGTTGTTATTCACCTTATTGTTTTAAGTTAAGAAGGAATATGAAACCCATCAGGACTCGAGTGGTAAAGAAACGGGTCAAGCCTCGGGATCCTCTCATACCCAAGGTGTTGATCCCAATCCAGGAAGAAAGCTTTGAGTTGCCCGAGCAGGTGGAGTGTTGATAGATAGTGTGTGTGTTTGAATAAAAGTTGAACTTAGTTTAAAATGAAATAGACAATGATTTGTAATAAAGAGAGTTTGTGAGATTTTGAATGTTGGTTTGTAATAAAAGTAGTTAGTGGTTCTTATTTTCATACTTCAACCTAAAAAGATCCTGGTTAGTGTTAAAGGGGTTCCGTTTCATTTCTTTATTTATTGTTAATTAGGTTGTACAGGTTTGGAGATTAGCTAGTAACCCCCAGACTTATACCCCGGGTCTGGAGGGCGTTACACCATAGAATCAACCAGTTCCACTTTTAAGCACTCCTCTTTATCAGTAGGGAATTTCATGGCATTGAGAATATTAAAGGTCACATCCTGATCCAGTACTCGCATAGTGAGCTCACCCATCTGCACATCAATCAAGGTTCCGCCAGTAGCCAAGAATGGTCTTCCCAAGATTATGGGAATCTTTTTATCCTCCTATCCATCTTGGCCAAAACATCCTCCACAATGCCTCGTGGGTATGTAATAGAATGATTGGCCAACTGTAAGGACATATATGTAGGCTTTGGATCAGGTAAACCCAACTTATTGAAGATAGACAAAGGCATCAGATTGAAGCTAGCTCCCAAATCACATAAACACTTGTCGAACGACAAGTTTCCGATGGTGCAAGGAATAGTGAAGCTTCCAGGAACTTTAAGCTTCGGAGGCAACTTCTGTTGCAGCACAACACTACATTCCTCCGTAAGAGCAACAACCTCTAAGTCATCGAGCTTCACTTTCTGAGAGAGAATACCTTTCATAAACTTCGCATAGCTAGGAATCTGTTCAAGAGCTTCAGCGAAAGGTATGTTGATGTGAAGTTTCTTGAACACCTCCAGAAAGTTAGCAAATTGCTTATCCAACTTTTGCTTCTGCAGCATCTTAGGAAAAGGAGGTGGAGGATAGACCCGTTTATCCCCTGTATTACCCTCAGGAGGAGTATGTTCCAAAGTTTTATTCCTTGATTCCACTTCTGCTTCCTTTTGCACATCTTCTTCAGCCACAACTTCAGATTCTGGAACTTGAGATTTTTCGGGGTTCACAACCTTCCAAGACCTCAATGTAATTGCCTTGACCTGCTCCTTAGCTTCCCCCTTTCCTGGAACTTCTGTGTCACTAGGGACTGTACCAGGTTGTCGATTCAACAAAGCATTGGCAATCTGCCCAATTTGATTCTCCAGAGTCTTGACAGAAACCGCTTGGCTCTTGCACATGAGCCTCAACTCCTAAAATTCATATTTTTCATTAGATTGACTTGTACTTCCTGCGGTAGTTGTTGAAATTGGAGTTGTTGTCTTGGTGCATATTGTGATTGTTGAAAACCAGGAGGGTTGAATTGCTTTACTGCATACTGCTGATAAGACTGTTGCACCGCATTCTGATTGTTGCTCCAGCTGAAGTTAGGATGATTGTGGTTGTTGGGATGATAAGTGGTTGGAACTAGTTGCCGCGACCTCTGAAAGTTGCTTACAAACTGAGCTGATTCACTAGAAATAGCACACTGCTTGTTAGTGTTTGTGCCCTAGAGACAACACTATTATGTTTATATTATGAAAAATTTGGATTATTAATTATGATTATATATATTATTCTTTAGTAATTTATTATATCTTTATTTTCTGTGATAAGATGTTAGATTAATAAATGTCCATGGAATATGATATGTAAATCTATATCTCTAAGTACGTGACTTAGAAATGTGATTATGAGAATAGTATTGATATTCCTAAAGGTCCCTAGTCAAGTATTATTGTTAAGGGATGATAATAAATACATTGAGACTAGTGTGTTTGTTGGCTGATCATCACATCTCATTGATCATAGGTATGGTGATACTAAAGTCAAAACACAGGCACATGTATTATATACATGGTGTTGGATTGACCCGTTGTGAGATACTACATGTTTATAGTGTCATAAGTTAATCTCACAGTGATAATGATGTATTAGTCCTTTGACCTGAAATCATTATATTTCTATACGAGAATTAATATACTTTGATACTATTGAAAGCTATCCTTGACCGGGTAATACACTACTAGAAAAAGTAGAATCGACATCGGCTAAAAACCGATGTCTATGAACAAAAAAATCCGATGTCTTCGTGGGTGATGTTAAAGACCCCCATTTAACATCGGTTTTAAACTGATGTTAAAGAAGACGTATAACATTAGATTTTAAAGATGTTAAATTTCTAATGCATATCTAATCTTCATATATTATCATAATATGATATTTTTATCAATTTAAACATATGCGAGATAAGCAAAATATTTCCATTTACTCATTAAACTGATGTTACTTATACCAGTAACAACGGTTTGAAAGATAAACCGATGTAAACATAACTTTTGACATCAGTTCTTTATTTCAAACCGATATCTATTGGTCATAAACCGATGTCTAAAAACTTTATAACATCGGTTTTTTATTTTAAGTTTTTGTTGTTATAGTATTTAACATCGGTTTTGTTTGATGCAACTGATGTAAATGTTCAACTAAAATTGATGTATTAAGCTTTAATAGACATCATTTTGCACTGCAATGATGTATGTACTTTTTTTATTAATGCACATTTTAAAATTAATATATTTTTTAGTTGCAAAACTTCAGTTATCATTACCAAATCACGATGATAAAGTCTTACAATGACGAAAAACCAGAAACATATAATTTTCAAAGATACAACAATAACAATCCGATATCTATTTTAAAAAATAACAACCAAAGTAATTTATATCTTTACTATTCTGAAGAAAGAATAACAAAACTCTTCTTTCTATCAGATGTATTGATGTGTGCGTGCCTTATCGTGCCACCGTGTACTTCAGTCCCTCCCATGTTTGGATTCTTCCAGCTTTTGTACAAATCCTGGATGAGCTCCTCCTATCTATAGGCTTGGGCACAAACCAATACAGCATACTTCGTAATCTCAGGCCAATCTTGGGATTCAACAATCTATACTCAAGCAAAAAACCTGGTATTAAACGAAAGAAACAATAATAGATAAAGAATAATTGAACTGGCCGGATAGACAACAATATTAACTTATATCAAACTTGCCCAATTCCATAATGAAGGCATTGTAAAAATGCGACAAGAAGAGATCAGTTTAGGCATATAGAAATTCTAACTCTATTCTCTAAGATGAGCGTCTATCACGGGCAACCACAAAAGGTTAATAAATAGACAGAAACAGGCAGAATATGCACCTTATCCTTAACACCACCAACAGGTAAAACTAGACCTTGTAGTGTCATTTCCCTTGTCATTGTTGTATCTGATCTTACTTTTGTCTGACTAAACAGTAACACCAGGACTGTTAAAAGGGCCACACCTGTAGAGGGACCATCTTTAGGTATCGCACCAGCAGGAAAATGAATGTGAACATCCCGTCCTTCCAACAGATTTATTTCCTTCGTAGCGGCGAACTTAAGCTCAGTGGCCCTTGATCTTACCTAAATTAAGAATCACACTAGGAAAGAGTATATGTCATGTGAAGTAATTTTATACATCTTTTGGTAGTTGATCTGTTCTTCTTGAAACTTTATAGTGATGCTACAAATAAATTATGCATTGAGAAAATATATATACGACACTGACATGACATGACATAATAAAACACGCATCCAGAACCACACATAGAAAACATTAATATGAGTAAATGAGTATCTTATAAACCATTTTTACTTCATGGCATTATACACAATACCAAAATACCATTACTGTACCGAAACACATAATAGTTTTACACAACTTAAATCCTGTCTTGATCCGGAATAAAATGCCATAATCTCAAGAAATATTTGGAACTGCTGTGTCATGTCTAGAATATGGTACCACAACTTGCAAGTAACTATAAATAGATGCTTATTGTCGTATTCTCTTAATAAGAAAAATTGACCAAGACTCAGATCAGATTTACTTTTCTGGGAAAACGTTAGCTTAATTTATATATATGCATCTGCTTGGCATAAAAAAATGTAACAGATTTACCCAAGTAAGTACAATCTGCGCCGATTCTTTAATAACATCACCAAGTTGACCAGTGAGATGCAGGTCACCCTTCCCCGTCATAGACGTAGCTTCCACAAATTGAACCTCTCCTCCGAATACAGTCCATACCAATACAACTGATAAGTGATATCCCAGGTGCTGCAACCCGCTCTCCAGTTTCTGTGTCATCAAAGCGTGGAGGCTGCATCAAAGCGTAGGAAAAAAACCTCAGATCTACTAAGCATAACAGATATACAACATATAAATCTATAAGAGAACAATTAAAGGTCCGAGAAGAGGACAAACATTCAGTAAAACTCGACCAATATGCTTTTGTCTGTATACAAGTATTCCTATATTAGCTAGTTCCAAACACCTAAACCAGCAGCTGACAAATAATTCCACACATGCTATCTTAAACACGAATTTTTATAATTGAAGATAAATGATTACCCTTAATACTTTTTCCAGCATGGATTCATTAAAAACTAATGGTGAATTAAGCCTGAAATCGCTTGACATCTCGTGATTGTCACCCATCATTCCATCATTTTAACATTGAAAATTGTTTGTTTATATACAGAACATCAAAAAATACAAGAGGTAGAGCCACCAGGCTTCAGCAAATAATAACAGAATGTTAGTTTCAAGCATCTCCTTATTATGACTTATTAAATTTATAACAAAGTAGTAAGTTTCAAACAGTTAAATATGACAAGCAGTCACCAAACTATTTTGATATCATATGGAACAACATCTTCAGCATTAACCGTAAAAGGAGGTGCCCCAGGCCTCAAACTCACTGGAAATTCAGCATCTCGTAGTAAAACTTAATCAGCCACTCAGGCCACACAATGCTAACTGAAACATCAAGATACCTCATGTGAATAAGTTGATAGCATGGACTCTATTGATACTGCAAAATCTGATGCATACCGCAAGGCCAAGGAAGCTGTTTCAGGTTCCACCTACAATATAAGTTGTGTTTCAGGTTGCAAGTAAGATATCAGAAAAATAGACATAATGAATAAGCAATTAAGCATAAAAGCACCTCACCTGATCCACCAAAGCATATAAGACATCGATGATGCAGGGAAGGCAGCACAAACCGTAATGCTAATGACGCATGCCAGTGTCATGCAAAACACAATAAAGAATATATCAAAAGCCAAATATATTATACAAAGCCTGCGTTAAGATCACATATAATCACTTATTTAGATTTTATTATGATAGTTCAAATTTAAGGAAATAGTATCAAAACGAACCAATAGAACCAATAGAGCTGCGGGGATTGCTCAACTAAAGCTTGCCCATCAAGGGAGACCAATAAAACCCAAAGATCCACCACACAAAGGAAAACATTGTATTTGCTGATTCCAAATTCTTCACTACAGAACTAAGAATGAAAACAGAGTCAAATGAGCATATAATATATTAACTCCAAGAAATTACCTCAAACTTTCCGTAATAAATTGTGTTTATCTCGTGCATTTACTCTATATATATAATGTAAGAATACAAGTATTTGACAGCAAGGTTCGGGTGTATAAACCTGACTTATCATAGCTCACAGATTCGTCTTGAATATAACAATAATGTTATGGACAGAGCTAAAAACAAGGAGAAAAGATGAGTACCCTGTCCTCCGACGACCGTAATTGAAGGTAACGCGTCCCAGATAACAGGCAACAGGCTTTCTTCACAATAATCACCATACTAGTTCTTTGTAATTCACATTCAATAAAAAATAAAAACACAACAAAAAAACTAAAACAAAAGTGTAAAAACAAAAATAAAAGAAAAAGAGACACAATCAGTTATATATATAACTCTAAACAACAACAAATCTGTTAAAAAGCTAAAAATTGAAATTTAAAAACCACTTACTAATTCGAGCAGAATAAGGATATATAACAACATAGATAGGCCGATTGGAACTTCATCTGCACCTAGTTAACACAAATCGAACGATTTATTGAAAACAAGAGTTAGGGTTCATGTAACTGAAAGATATAATTCAAATTAGGGATCTTAATTGCGAGTTCTTGGTTTCAATTTGGAAAGTTAGGTTTTGAATTTAGGGTTCTACGTTGAGAGTTCATAAAGATGGGTGGAGAGGGGAAGTAAGAGTGATGGAGAGAGAGAGATGTTCTTCCGCCAGATAGAGAGAGTTTTGATAGTTTTGATAGCTTTGATTTTTGATTTTGTGTTTTTTTAAATGTATATTTGAGGATAAAGTTGAAAAGAGGGGGAAGAGTTGAAAATAAACTAAGGCAAAACGGGGGAAATTTAAGAGGGAATGAAATTTTGGCTAGGGGGAATGGGGAAGGCGCGCTGCTGAAATTTTTTTAACAGACATTTAACATCGGTTCTTCTAACAAACTGATGTTTATAAGCACAAAAGACATCGCTTGCTTAAAACCGACGTCTAAAATACTTTTTACATCGTTGAAATAAGCAACCGATGTAAAAGAGGCGATGTCTATTCTACTTTTTCTAGTAGTGATAATAAAAGTAAACATTGGGTACATTATGAATCTTATGAGAAATATGAATGATCTAGATGGGATTTAGCCCTCCTTTATTAAAGGAGTGACATTATTGGCCTCTTGATTGAGTAAGACTATAAAATGCATGGCCGTGCTCAAATACTATTTTGTTTAATAGTTACTCATTGATCAAGGAAAGAAGGATTGAACGTTAACAGAGGATGACACAAAGGTACATTATTCACGTATGGTTTAATTGATCACCGATTTAATTATTATTACTTGGGTAACAATGATGTATTATTAGATGTCGCTCATTGTTTATGATTTTAAATTAGATTTGAAATTGTTGCCAACATAATAATAACCTAAAGGGTCGCAGAAAGAATGATTGGAGGATTATTTAATTTAAATTCGGATTTAAATTAAATGTAAGTAATTCAAATTATTTGTTATTAATTAAGTGTGACTTAATTAATTAAATTAATAGGAAATTTGAATTTAATATTAAATCTGAAATTAAGTTATTGGATGATTAAGTGAGACTTAATAATACAATAATTAGAATTTCGAATTTAATAATAATAATAACTCTAAAATTTAGTTTAGGGTCGGAGGCCCATTAACTCTTGCCTATAAAATATCTCTTTCTAATAGAATTGGGGTTACACGTTTTATTAAATAAAAACATAAACCCTAGTAGCTTGAAAAGAGATAGAGAGAACAAGAAGGCGGCCTCAAGAACGTGTTTATACACACCCATCCTTCAGACGATCATTTGTGTGGATACCTTCAAGGCGTAGATCGTTCCAGCGACGGGCTACGTGGTGATCATTCAAAACCTCCATCTTTCCATTAACGTAAAGCTTCTTAAGGTAAAACATCTATTCTCCGTAATTATCCGTTCATTATACATAGATCCTACGGTAGGGATTCGAAAATTTTATTTTTCCGTTGCGTTTTTATGCTCGAATCCTTAACACCGGTCAGTTTCATGCACACCAGCACAAAGCTCACAGACTCTAATGATCTGATTAACTCCATAATTAGCCAAAGAATCCACCTTCATCGTTAAAGCCTTAAGCTGAGGTGCTATAGCAGTAGTTGTATCCACCTCCAAAATTCCTAATACCTTGCCTTGAGGTAGTCCCTGAGTTGGGTTCTGTAATAACCCCAAAATTTTTGAACTTTTAGTAACCCTTATGAATAGTGTTTTGCTGATTATGCTGAATAAGAAAACTTTCCATGCCACACTATGTAAGGGTTCTTCTATTGTTATTCTGATATCTTATTAGTACTTTATATGGGATATAAGTGTATGTAAAGATCGTCGGAATCCAAATTCGAACACTTTGATTTTTCCCGAAAATCCACCAGATACCGAAAGAATTGAGTATAAGGTAACATGATAAAAAGGATTTAAATTGAAGGATTATAAGAGAGGATCATAAAAAGGAATATAATGTATTGAGAAAGGTTAAGGGAACCCAAGTAATAAGATCTCGGGTATGATCCCTCAAACGATAAACGAAAACGAAAGTTAAGCGAACCGTATAACAGATCAGCGGTCATTAGCCAAGTAATTAGGAGCTAATCAAAGAGGTTAGTGAGGATGATGTCATCAAACCAATAAGAAGAGGACAAGCATGGGAAGATGACATAAGATTGATGACCTAAGCATGACCAAAAAGGAAGGAAGTGTGGTTGATTATTAACCACACAATTTTACATGGTTAAAAGGGTAATTAAACAAAAAAAAACCTAGCAACCAAGAAAAACAAATCACAAACACAAAAACACATCTTGACTTCATTTTTCCAAGAGAAGCTCTCGGCCCTTTTCCATTTTCAAGAATAAAAAAAACCCAAATCCAAGTTCCAAGCTTCATTAATTAGTGAGGTAATTATCTAAGGTTCCTTATGCATAGATATAGCTATCCTATAAGTTTAAGCTTCAAATTCCTTCACAATCTCTTCCTAAAATTCATGGAAGAAGAGGGTGAATAGTGTTTTTCAAGAACTTAAAATTTTTTTTCTTGAGTTTTTGTTTAGATTAAGCTTTGGTAAGGACTTTCAAGGGTGATTCCAAGCTCCTTAGTTACTTTTACTCACCAAGGAAGGTATAATGTCATACCCTAGCCCTACTTTTTTATATTTAGAGTTTTTGTGTTTGGAATGGTTCATGAGAAGCATGATTATTGTGTATTTAGAGATGTGTTGGTTTTGTGATGTGTTTGGAGTTGTAAATCTTGTTGATTAGTTAAAGAACTTATGTAAGCTTTTAGTTCATGATTGGGAAGTAGTGTAAATTGGAAACATTGAGTTGTTGGGGCTGTTGTAGCATTGTATGTATGGAGTTTAGTTGTATGGTTGAATTGTGGTTGATTGGTGGTTGATTTGGAGTAGGATAAAAATTGGTAATCGCGTAAACATAGCCGTCATAATATCTGATTTACTTTAGACTGTTTTGTTCTTAACATCAGGACCCGAGAACTCACTTTTAGGTTTTGACCACTGCCATGATTAGATAGTTCATGTTACGAGCTTCATTTTGATATGTGGTTCGTTTGAATCCGATGTACAGTTTAGGAGAAACGACCGTTTTAAGTAACGGCATTTCGTGAACGAACCATTACCCCTTGCCTTACTTTGAAACATTGGTTAAATACCTTAAATGACTAATTGGAGTATGAAACATTTATGTAAAGTTTATTAGGCAGTTGGTAAGGCACTTGCAAAAGAATCGCCTTAAAACTCTTAATGGTTAATTTATTAGAAATGATGGAGCCGAGGGTACTCGAGCGACTTAAGAGAATCGTTAAGCGCAAAGCGAGCGTTAGAGTCTAATTGGTTAAAGTATAGATTCATAAGCAACTTTGGTTTAATTCCAACTTATATGTGGTTTATAGGTTACCAGACTCATCCCAGGACTTTTACCACCCCCAGTCGCTCAGGCAAGTTTTCTACCCGTTATACTGTTGTTGTGATGTATATATGTATATGCATTATCTTGTGATAGATGCATGTTGGTTAATTAGCAAATTTTGCGATATATTGAAGCATGTTGATATGGTATATATATGCATGTCTATTTCGTAATATGGTTATCTATCTGTTGATTTCAATGCTTATAGTTGCATAATACCTATGCTAGAGATAAGCAGTAGTTGCGTATACCCTTAGTATAGGGGACCCAAAGGTGAACATTTTTCTAAACCAGGAGTCGATGTTCCCGAGTATAGTATATATATATATATTTATATATATATATTGATATAGTTTTCAAAACTATTAATCGAATAAGGTTTATTCGATAACTTTATTTTATTTATTTAATGAATATTATTTTGAATATTCATTCGAGGATTTATGACTCTGTTATTTTATTTAATGAATATTATTTTTGAATATTCATTTGAGGACTTATGACTCCGCTTATTTACTAAATATTATTCTTTATTTTATTAAAGAATAATGTTTCGATAATCAAACTTATTTTCGATTATTCAGATAAAGATAGTACTTTCGTATAAGTATATCTTTGGTTATTTAATATTCATTTCAAGTATGAGTTTTAAAACTTCTACTTCAAATTGTTTATATAGAGATTATCCTTATGGGAATATTATTTAAATAATAATATTCAGATATTTTCTAATATATTGGGACTGATTTATTTCATTAAATCAGCAATACTCCAAACATTCTTAAAAATGTTTTCGAGTCTTCAAAATGATTTTTAAAGTTAGAGCGGATCCCAAAACTCATTTTTATATTTAAGATCCTCCTTTCAAAGGGGATTTAAATACTCGCTCAAAACCTGAGGGATCCGGCTCTGTGGTGTATTTTATATTCACAACGAGGTTGTTGTTTTGACAAATGAATTGATTACTTACCCAACGTTCGGGAAGTAAGTCCATCTATTGAGTCGGCATAAGCAACATGGGCTCAGTGGGCGTCCATGAAAGTGTAAGTGGCTCAATGGGAGTCCATCAAATGCGTAAGTGGCTGAGTGGCAGTCCAGCATAAGGTCCTATTGCGGCCAGGGTGATGACCGGTGGGGGATTCATCCATCTACTAGTAGAAAAGGTTACTTATTGGTATCTTTGCCTGATCAGCAAGATATCGGGTTTATGCCAAAAAAAAATTCTTTCCAAATTCATTGGATATTGCAACTCTGTTCATACTTTACATGATAGAGGTTTTCAGGAAATGTATGAGAGATATATATATGGATATATATATCGGGACTTAATGAAGTATCTCGTAACTTCATTTCTTTTGAATGATATTTCAAGGATTGTATCTATTCAAATCATATCTTGTAGTCTCATCTATGTGATGAACTTTTGACACAGATTATACCTTGAACGGTGGTAGTTCAAGTAGTATTCGGAAAAGATATAAGTATATTGGAGTATCTCGTAACTTCATCTTTTAAACTTATATCTATTAATTAATTATTATCTTGTGCATGTCAAAGATTTTCAGAAAAACGTTGAGACAAGGTTAGATATATGAGATCACCTTGCAACGATATTTTTATACAGTTATAAACTGGAACTCTGTGTATATTATACATGTCAAAGGACTTCAAAGATTGTGAAAAGTATATATGTATATATATACTGAATATTTTGCGACTTGGTCGCGTTAAGATATCAGCTTGGTTCATTTCTTCTTGACCAAGACTTTCATGAGTACGATGAGAATGCTCATATATTGTTAATTATTATATATATTATTTCGGTGGGCTTGTTGCTCACCCTTGCTTTCTTCTTTCATCATACAACAACAGATAGAAAAGAAGAACAGGACCAAGCTTCCAATTCGCAAGCTGTTAGGAAACGTTCCGCAGCTTTCTGGAAGCGTTGATGTCGCTGTAGCTGAGGTAGAAATTACCAATAGGCTAGGCTTTCAACTTCCGATGTACCAGACTTATGTATCTAAATGAATTGTAATAATGGCAAGGAAATGTAAATTTATTCAGAAACCCTTTTAAGGTATAACGGTTTATAACTGTGGAATAAAATAACTTGTGTTATTTTTGGTATTCATCTCTGAGACTATAACTTGTGGTGTGTGTGTATATTGTGAGGCCACAGTACTCAGTAGCTGGTTGACTGTTAAGGTTAAGTATTGATAAGGGAAATGGAACTCGTGACAACCCGAATCCCCGACCCCGGATTTGGGGGTGTTACAGAAATGGTATCAGAGCCAAGCGTTATAAACCTCAGAGATGATGTGGCGTTAAGATAATAAGTTCACTAAGATAATAAGAACTCTTGCCAAGTTCATAGTCGGACTACCTAGCATAGTATTGACAATTAAAACCCTTATGGGAACCCTTATAAATATTATGATAGTAACATAGTTCATTCTCGTATAGGGCAGGGGGCACCGAACCCTGAGGTTCAGGAGCATCAGCATGAGGATGTTTTATTACATATTGGAGATCAAATTATGAATCCAATAGAGTACCCTAACGAGGGACCGGATGAGATTCATATTGAGAATGTTGCGGTTGAGGATGTTATCCCAGAATGGATTGCTAGATGCTAGATGGGTCTGCACCACCTGCACCCCATGGACCACCTGCACCCCATTGACTGCTAGATGATACCACTCAGGCTTCTCTTATCGCCGATTATTATATGACTTTGGGTGGCCTGTCTGAGGCCCGTAATGTTAGGAGTGATCTGTTGGATCGACTTACTGCACCAAGGATTGAGAGCAGGGTACTTCCGGCAGGATTAGCTTATAGCATGGAAAGGATTGAGGCTACCACCCGAATTGCAGCTAGAGGCCATCTTGAGGGTCAGATTGATCCAGCTCTACTTGCAACTATCTTAGACCTCATCACCGATTTAATGGAGCAGGTTAGGGATGTCGTGCGTGCCCGCATTTCTTGATCCATATTAGTGTGCAGAGTCTGAGCAATCTGACAAGGATTTCATGCAGCACCGCTTTTGGAGGATTAGCCTAAGTTATGAATGATTAGTTTTAATGACTAGATGATTATCTATGGTAGTACTTT
Organism: Apium graveolens; assembly: GCF_009905375.1. NCBI lineage: Eukaryota > Viridiplantae > Streptophyta > Magnoliopsida > Apiales > Apiaceae > Apium > Apium graveolens. The sequence continues at coordinate 104,222,882 of NC_133647.1, forward strand.
TGGGATAGAAGCGATCAGCTCAAATGATGTAATTCTCTTTAATATGTTTAGTTGTTGTACCCTTGAACAAATGGTTAAGTATATATTTGTTAATTTCAGTTCAGATCAGTTTTTTTATGATAAGTTCATATTGTTAATTGCGTTGTGAACACTTAAGAAAGTGTCATGAAGTTTATAGAACTTGAGAATTCATAATTTGCAATCATGCAAGGACTGAACGAGGGAAGGATTTAAGCAAAGTAAGTAAGACAAACATCCAGAGATTTTCATAATTTTTCCAAGCATTATGCCCCCACGAGGAATAAGATTAGGGGCAAATCTTGAATGTGATAATCAGGGAGGTCACAATTAAGATATAAAGAAACAGAAAGTCAAGTAAGGAAAGGAGACCCGAGATGGTACTCCTATACGGCAATTCATGGACCTGCCTAAACAAAACTTATACTTTTATCCCTAACCACCACCCTGAGGAAGCAATGCGGTGGGAAATTCTTTCAGGACCTTTAAGTCGCTAAGCTCTCAGAGTTCCAAGGAACAAGCTGAGCTAGCCGAGGAAAGAGCCTGGCTAAAGGAAATAGAGGAATCATTTGAGATTCTAAATGATTGACGAATCATAAAAAAACTGTTTTTGTCACTTACCCTCCTAAGAGAGAGACCACCCGCTGGTGAAAGGCCAAGGAAGGCACGGAGCAAGAGATTATAATAAATTGATTTATGTTCAGTCAATTGTTTTCAGGAATGTACTTCCCAAGGTTATGGAGATAGTGTAAAAGCTTTAGAGCCAGAACAAAGGCAGACGAGTATGATGAATTATGAATCTAAGTTGGAAAAGTTGTCAAGATTCGTTATGAGGACACGAATCCAGAATGACGGGATGTTTGAAATCAATGCTTATGTTTTGTTGGTTCATGAAATATTGATAAGAGAAAGGAAAATAAAAAGAAACTGAAGTGGAAAGGAATATAAAGGCAATAGAGTTTGAGGAATGATAAGGGAGTTGGGTATGAGGAAACCCTAAAGACTCGTAGCAATAGAAATAGAAAAGTATGTAATCGTCAGGATGAGGGTGATTCACCATGAGTTAAAATTAATGGTTGAAGGCATAAGAGATACGTATATTTTATCCCCTGTAAGTTGGGAGGATTCGAGGAAACCTTGAGATAGTTTGAAGGATAAATAATGAGACGCGGATAGACTGAGGAGACAAGAAAGTAAGAAATTAGGAAAATTGGATGAAGGAAGTGACCTTCAAGAATGTGAAGTGTAAGACCGGTGGCTTGATACCCAGAAAGGGAGACACTGGGTATAAGAGATATCCCAACATTGAGATGACTGTTGAGATAAACAACAAAAGTAAATGAGGATTTATTAAGAAGATTTTCACGTTGAACATGACCAATATCTTCCAGAACATCCATGTTATCATTACCAAATCATGAAAGAAAAGCGGATAACCATTGTTATCTTTTGGAGGCCATATGGATTGACCTCAATTTGAATAAGGATGCTATTATGAAATTAGGTATAGACTATCGAGGTGGGAATGATTAAATAGATAAGCTATGAAGGATATATGACTTGATTTATCCATGGAAGGATGCATGTACCTTTTTAAAGGTGGAATTAATGATAGAACCTCGATAACTTGAGATGAATCCTAGGGGAATGCATAAAGGATGGCATTTCGCCCTTAATAGGGACAGCATGAGTTTTGACAGTATGAATTGGAAAGAATTAAGGTAACAACAACCTTTAAAGATCAGTAGAGAAATTTTCAGAAGTATATAGACAATGATTCTGGTATTAGTAAATTGTATCTTGATATGCCCTCTGCCTAGGGTGTACCTGATGAAGGATTTAAGGATAACCTTAGAGGTTTTACAAGGAGAAAGGTAATATTCAAAGTTCTCAAGAATAGAAATTTTGATAAAGGAAATGTGACGTAATTATAATAATGCCAGGTGGGGCACATGTTGAACCATAAGAAAGTATAGATAGACCCAATAAGGGTCGAGATTGGTGAAATCAAGAAGGACCCAAAATAAGAGACGTCCTAAGTGAAAGGAATATGTCCTAAGTCCAATCATGTATTAGGATTTAGGAATAACTTTTTATGTAATCTATTTTGATTTCATTGATATTAATAAAAGACTTGTTTTGTTTTTATTACGGGCTCTATCTATTTAAGTGTTTAAATAAGATATACCATAGTTTAGAGTAAAGCTTTTTATGGATTATGATGAGATCATAATAGTGAGACCTAAAAGATGATAACTCTAAACTTAAATAGTTCCTGATCATAGGATTACTAACTGGTAAATAATAATCCGTAAAGATCGGTACATACTATGCTTGCTTCATTATGAAGGATGTCTGTTCTCATAGACATTTGTGTGGTGACACTATAGCTAGTATGTAGGTGCTTATTATAGAATAAGTTCACTGAACATGACTCGCACAGCTGAACAACTGATGGAGTTCACTCACGTGTCAGCAGTTGTTCACATAGTGATAGTTGTACAAGTATCCTTAGACTTGAGGTCATCATAGTCATCTTATGTACACTGAACTATGCTTTGGTTTAGTTCTTAGTCTCGAGGGACAATTATTAGGGCTCTACTGGGTATAGGAATTTGTACACGAAGATAGTGTATGATCAATAAAGGATCTACCCCTTCCAGTGAAGGAAGCGAATGTTCAAGGCTGATCCACTTATGCTAGTTCAGGAATCTCTGGCCAGAGTGAATGAAATTAGAAAGGAGTTTCTAATTTGCGTAGAACTAAGCATAGTAAATGGTAAGCAAGTGATTAAATTAGATAGGCTTGACACAAGATCCATGCCTTGTATTTAATCAGGACATTGTAGGGTAGAAGGAGTTTATTGTATGGTAACTATTCATTGAATAGGTTCTTGGTATTCTAAGCAGTGAATTCGTATTATCCGGATAGTCGCGATATGCTGAGAAGTATCTCTCACGATGTAGAATAAATATGATTAGTTAATTAATCATATTTAATAAATTAGAGAATTTATATAAATAATGATAAAATAGTTTTATTATTATTTATTTCTACTACCGGCTTAATATTGAACCTACAGGGTCACACCATAAAAAGAGAATGATTTAATGGTGGATAAATTAATTAATAATAGCTGATAATTATTTATTTATGAAATAAATAATTAATTGACAAATTTAATAATTGATTAAATGAGATTTAATTGATTATAAATTAATTAAGAAAAGTTCTTAATATTATTAATTAAGAATTTAATTTTGGAAATTAAATCAAGAGAGAGAATTATTTCTAAAGTGTTTAAAAAAAGGATTAATAATTAAAAGGAGTTTTAATTATTAATGAGAATAATAAATGGGTTAATAATAATAATATTTTATGGGAAAATTTCAGCTGAAAATTTTGCCTATAAATATACTATTATAAACCCTATTTTTATTCCAACCCAAATTTTTTTCAGAAAACCTAATTCTCTCCACCTCCTCCTCCTCCTTAGCATCATTTTCTTGGTGGATACCGGTGGAGTGCTTCACGTTTGAGGAGCAGCTGCTAAGGATCTCCGATCGTTGCTTTTGGATAGTTATAAAAGGTTAGTAATCGATTCATATGTTTTAATCACGATTTATATGCTTTTATTTAGATTTTATATGTGTAAAAGTGTTTTACCATGCCTCCGCTGTGATTAAAATCCAACAATGGTATCAGAGCATAGGTTGTATGCATATAGATCTGTGGTAAAATTTTCAGAATTTTATGTGCTTGTATGAATTAATTATGATTTTTACAAGTTAAATCATGGATTAATTTTGTCTGATGAGAAATCGTTTCTCAGAATAATTTTGAATATTGATCTGGGTTCTACAAGTGTTGTAGATCGTCTGGGTATTTTTTTCATAATTTTATGATGTATAGATTTTTTATTATGAATTTTTAAAGTTCTTGCTATTAAATTCGTAATTAAATAATCATATATATATAAATAAATTGTAAGTATATATATATATATATTATGCATCTGCTGCTGTATATCTGCTGTATTGGTGCACGGAGACAAAGACACAGAACAGCACGGTGATCGAGAATTGTCAGGCGCAACAGTCGACGCAGGAAGGAGGACGGCGCGTCTGCCGTGCGCGCGTGGGGTACATGCGCCCGTGTACCACGCACGGCGCGTGGCAGACACGCGCTGGTCAACGTGCTGACATCATCAAATGACGTCATGCTGACGTCAGCGTAGGGTCGTAGGCGCGTGAAGCGCGTGGGGCACGTGGCGCGCGTGGGCGGTGTTCTGACACGCGTCTGACAGCGCGTGTGCGCGTGGGGGCGCGTGGGGAACCTTGTTTCGGCGTGTGAGGGCGCGTGGTAGCTCATATTTGGGCGATTTTGGTGCAGTTGGATTCGTCTTTTCGAGACGCTTCTAATGGTATATTGTATGATATTTTATGAAATTGTTTCGAACTGTTTATGGCTAACAGAAGTGTTTTTAAAGATGTTTTTTGACTGTTTTAATAGCTTTTAAATGCTTCATGTGATACATAGAGATGTATAATGCTTAGACCAATATGCTACATGATTTAACATGCCTACCTTGACATTTATTCATGTTGATATATGTGATATATGCTTAAATGAACATAAGGCGCTTGTTAGACAATCTAGTATAGTGAAATTGTTTCATAACCTTAATAATAATATTATGAATACAATCATGAGATTCTTGTGTTTATGAAACACGTAATTGAATATGAATTTTCAATATTGAGAGAAAGGATGATTCTGTCAACAACAGATTTCTATCTGTAAGAAAGGGTTATTAAGTGACGCCTCTTGACAATGCTCCACCCGATCTGGGAATCATCTGATTATCGATTATTGATTTGAAATATTTAAATTAAAAGGAAGAATTTCTTTATAATATGATTATGATTGTAACGTAATATAATCCCTCTAAAATTAAATAATATCAAGTAGTAATTGGCCAATGACACAACGGGCTTGTACCGGTCATAGCCTTCCAACATGATAGAAAAGTAGTTCTTATTTTTGAATCATTGTCGGTTCGTGCTACAGCCGAGGGCTTTGATTTCGAAATAAGAAATACTTGTCTATTACATATAGATGTGTACATTGAATTAAAATCTAAAGGTCGGTACTTGCCACAGCCGTGGGTCGTTGGAGACTGATTCAATTGTACGGAATGTTGGGTTAGACTTGACTTAGAATATTGAGTGTGTCGTGCCACAGCCGTGACTCAAGTATTCAAGAGGCTAAAGTTTGATTAGGGAATAACATAAGATGTAATTGACAAGAGTTGTCTGCCTATTGAACATTACATGGCAGTTTGTGCTACAGCCGGGGTTGTGTAATGGAATGTAGGATCCCTATTCCCACTAGCATTATGAATGCTTAATTTTTCACGTAGGGGGTTGAATAAATTAGATAAACTAGTGGGAGCCACTTATGAATAAAGACCCGATTCATATAGTGTTTTATAAATGAAATCAAATATTTGCTAAGTGTTGTTATGTGTTTATCATTTATAGATTTACAATATACATTATGTCTTCTGCACTATCACTCAGGAGCATACTGGATGCTCACAAATTGACTGGTCCTAATTATGCTGACTGGCTTCGAAACTTGAGAATTATTCTCAGGATTGAGAAGCTGGAATACGTGATTGACTCACCTAAGCCTACTGAACCTGCTAGTGATGCACATAATGATGAACATGTTGTGTATCGTAAGTGGGTAGATGATGCAAATGTTGCTCAATGCATCATGCTAGCTTCCATGAACATTGAGCTACAGAAGCAACATGAGCATATGGATGCTCACACTATCCTCATGCATCTACAAGAGTTGTATGATGTGGCAGGGAGGACAGATCGATATGAGATATCGAAGGAGCTGTTCGGTTGTAGGATGTCTGAGGGATCATCTGTGAATGACCATGTACTTAAGATGATCAATTTGATTGAACGTCTTGGACAACTTGGTTTTGCCATGGATGGGGAGCTGAGCCAGGACTTATCTTGCAATCGCTTCCGAGTTCGTTCTCGCAGTTTGTTGTGAACTTTCACATGAATAAGTTGGATGTCAGCCTGCCTGAACTCCACAACATATTGAAGACTGCGGAATCGAATTTTCCCCCTAAGAAGAGTTCTGTTCTTCTAATTGGTGAAGGTTCCAATCTTAAGAAAAGGAAGAGGAACCCTTCCAAGAAGAAGAAAGTATGTGAGAAAATGCCGGTTCCACCAAAAGCTGAAGACCCCAAGAGCAAAGTTGTTTGCTTTCACTGTAACAAGGTGGGGCACTGGAAGAGGAACTGCAAGGTTTACCTTGCAGAATTGAAGAAGAAGAAGGGTAGTGAGACTACCGCTTCTGATTAAGGTATGTTCATGATAGAAGTGAATATGTCATTAAATCAAATTTCTACTTGGGTATTAGATACCGCCTGTGGTTCTCATATCTGCAATTTGTTGCAGGGACTAAGGAGAAGTAGGACTCTTGAGGAAGAGGAGGTGATTCTACTGATGGGAAATGGAGCAAGAGTTGCTGCTGAAGATGTAGAATTATTTCATTTACATATGCCTACGGGCAAGACTATTGTTTTAAATAATTGTTATTTTGTTCCCTCGATTGTGAGGAATATTATTTCTATTCCCATGTTAGAATTGGATGGATTTTCATTTATTATTGAGAATAATGAATGTTCTATTCTTAGAGATAATATTCTTTATGGACGTGGTACTTTAAATAATGGTCTGTATAAGTGTGACATAATTTACTTCAGATTGAACAAACTAATATAAGAAAAGGGATGATGAAAATCTCACTTCATTGTGGCACTGCAGTCTCCATTTAGTAGACATGGAGAGAGGGCTGCAAATTTGCTAGGAATGGTACACACAGATGTATGTGGACCAATGTCTACGCAAGCCATGGGTGGATTTTCATACTTCATCACTTTCATGGATAATAGATCAAGATTCGGATATGTGTTTGATGAAACACAAGTCTGAAGCCTTTGAAAAGTTCAAAGAGTATAAGTATGAAGTGGAGAAACAAACCAAACATAGTATTATAATTCTTCGATTAGATCGAGGTGGTGAATACTTGAATGGAGAGTTTCTGGATTATCTCAAAATAAATGGTATATTCTCCCAGTGGACGCCTCCAGATTGGTATCTGAAAGGAAAAATCGAACTTTGTTAGACATTGTTCGGTCCATGATGAGCTATGCAAATCTTCCAGTAGTCCTATGGGGTTATGCATTGGAAACCTCAGCATATTTACTGAATAAGGTGCCTTCCAAATCTGTTCCTCAAACTCTGTATGAGATATGGAAAGAAAGGAAACCGAGTCTTAAACACGTTAAGATTTGGGGATGTCCAGCTTATGTCAAGAAAGCTGACCCGGATAAGCTGGAATATCGATCCGTAAAATGTAGTTTTGTGGGATATCCTAAAGAGACTTTAGGGTATTACTTTTACACCGATCATCGGGTGTTTGTCTCCAAACATGCTACCTTCTTGGAAAAGGAGTTTATCCTTGAAGGAAACAGTGGGAGAAAAATTGAACTTGATGAAGTTCAAGAAGCATAAACTACTACGGATCAAGTGGAAACACTTGTTCTGACTGAACAACCTTCTGTGGAACAACCCATTCATAGGTCAGGGAGAGTGTCTCGCCAACCTGAGAGGTAATATGGCCTTGTCATTGAGAATGACAATGAATTGTCGATCATTGATGATGACGACCCTGTGACCTATAATGAGGTTATGAGTAGTGTTGACTCAGAGAAATGGCATAGTGCCATGAAATTCGAAATGAAATCTATGTATACGGGATACAAAAGAATGATTAGAGCAGATGGCCAGGAGGAGACCTTTAAGGCCTGGCTTTTGGAAAAAGGATTCAAACAAAGGCAATGGATTGACTTTGATGAAGCCTTTTACCTGTAGCCCTGTTATAATCAGTTCGGATTTTGCTTGCGATTGCTGCTTACTACACTATAAGATCTGGCAAATAGCCAGATGCTTTTCTTTCCAAGAGAAATGAAAACCTAGTGTGTAAGCTGCTGCGAACCATATGTGGTTTAAAGCAAGCTTCTCGTAGATGGAACATCCGTTTTGATGAGACAATCAAAGAGTTTGGTTTTATGAAAAACGTAGATGAACCATGTGTCTACAAAAGGGTTAGTGGGAGCGCGATAACATTTCTTGTGTTGTATTGAAATAGAGTTGACACACATGACAACATAGCAGACATACTCACAAAGCTACTTTATGAAAGTCACTTTGATCGACATAAAGACAAGATGGGTATTAGATACCAGAGTGATTGGCTTTAGTACAAGTGGGAGATTGAAAGGAATATGTCCTAAGTCCAATCATGTATTAGGATTTAGGAATAACTTTTTATGTAATCTGTTTTGATTTCATTGATATTAATAAAAGACTTGTTTTGTTTTTATTACGGGCTCTATCTATTTAAGGGTTTAAATAAGATATACCATAGTTTAGAGTAAAGCTTTTTATGGATTATGATGAGATCATAATAGTGAGACCTAAAAGATGATAACTCTAAACTTAAATAGTTCCTGATCATAGGATTACTAACTGGTAATTAATAATCCGCAAAGATCGGTACATACTATGCTTGCTTCATTATGAAGGATGTCTGTTCTCATAGACATTTGTGTGGTGACACTATAGCTAGTATGTAGGTGCTTATTATAGAATAAGTTCACTGAACATGACTCGCACAGCTGAACAACTGATGCAGTTCACTCACGTGTCAGCATTTGTTCACATAGTGATAGTTGTACAAGTATCCTTAGACTTGAGGTCATCATAGTCATCTTATGTACACTGAACTATGCTTTGGTTTAGTTCTTAGTCTCCAGGGATAATTATTAGGGCTCTACTGGGTATAGGAATTTGTACACGAAGATAGTGTATGATCAATAAAGGATCTACCCCTTCCAGTGAAGGAAGCGAATGTTCAAGGCTGATCCACTTATGCTAGTTCAGGAATCTCTGGCCAGAGTGAATGAAATTAGAAAGGAGTTTCTAATTTGCATAGAACTAAGCATAGTAAATGGTAAGCAAGTGATTAAATTAGATAGTCTTGACACAAGATCCATGCCTTGTATTTAATCAGGACATTTTAGGGTCAAAGAAGTTTATTGTACGGTAACTATTCACTGAATAGGTTCTTGGTATTCTAAGCAGTGAATTCGTATTATCCGGATAGTCGCGATATGCTGAGAAGTATCCCTCACGATGTAGAATAAATATGATTAATTAATTAATCATATTTAATAAATTAGAGAATTTATATAAATAATGATAAAATAGTTTTATTATTATTTATTTCTACTACCGGCTTAATATTGAACCTACAGGGTCACACCATAAAAAGAGAATGATTTAATGGTGGAGAAATTAATTAATAATGGCTGATAATTATTTATTTATGAAATAAATAATTAATTGGCAAATTTAATAATTGATTAAATGAGATTTAATTGATTATAAATTAATTAAGAAAAGTTCTTAATATTATTAATTAAGAATTTAATTTTGGAAATTAAATCAAGAGAGAGAATTATTTCTAAAGTGTTTAAAAAATGAATAATAATTAAAAGGTGTTTTAATTATTAATAAGAATAATAAATGGGTTAATAATAATAATATTTTATGGGAAAATTTCAGCTGAAAATTTTGCCTATAAATATACTATTATAAACCCTATTTTTATTCCAACCCAAAATTTTTTCAGAAAACCTAATTCTCTCCACCTCCTCCTCCTCCTTAGCATCGTTTTCTTGGTGGATACCGGTGGAGTGCTTCACGTTTGAGGAGCAGCTGCTAAGGATCTCCGATCGTTGCTTTTGGATCGCTATTAAAGGTTAGTAATCGATTCATATGTTTTAATCACGATTTATATGCTTTTATTTGGATTTTATATGTGTAAAAGTGTTTTACCATGCCTCCGTTGCGATTAAAATCCAACACTAAGTATGATCAAGAGTCAATCATGACAATGTTAACCTCTAAAAGACTGAGGATATAACTTATGGAAAAGTGATGATATATTTTTTTACCAAGGCGTAATGAAGACCATTTTCACACAAGCAGTGATAGGAAATGAGGTAGAGAATTTAGTTGAAGGTCATTTAAAAGACATTGATTGTAAGGAAACTTTACTATCAGGAAAGGCCAAAGAGGTGGCTGACACTTTAAATGTAAGAGGATAATTATAGGTGCTCGTGCCAGAGGAATACAGTGATGATGGTTGAAGCCGTGAAGGTTGTATTATGGTTTGAAAGATTGACATTCCTTCTGATGATTGTGCGATACTCAACCGTGATAGTAGTTTGGTAAAGATTTAATTTATGAAATCGCCGTGAGCGGGCTATCTATCTTATAAGGTTGTATCTTGAGATAAGCCAGGACCATGATAAGAAAGGACTAAATGAACCTTTGAGCTTCATGTCTCCTAATAAAGACATATGGTTAATAATGGTGTTAACCTACTATCGTTGCTTTTATTGAAACTCTTCTGCAATTTTATCTGCTTCATGTCATATGTACGCCAAGTTCAGGAGTGTTCTTCATGAATCATGGAATGGTGATTATGTTGCCTCCTTAGAAGAATCCGATACGACATGTATGGACTCCGTATGGTTAGCTATTAAGATTTCATAGAAAATGAATGACTACAGTAGGTCAGTGGTGGACCATAGTAATGCAACAATGATTCTGCGAGTAATGAGCTGATTACAACCGTGAGAGTTGTATTGGAATGGATGTTGAGATTGAGTACCCCTAATGGGGTCGTGTTGATATATAAGTTATCATTGATAGACTACCTAGTGGAGTATTTGCATATTATATATTTATTCCCTCTTATGAATAGAGAGTCGTATTACTATATGAGGAAGGTTGCGGTGCAAGCATAGAATTCTAGTAACGATGATGTGTAGAAAGAGATCCCAGATTCGATTTTCGATGTCGAGGGAGTTTCAAAGGTGATTGTGTATAAGCTCGAGCAAGAGCATGGGTCCATAGAATGATGGACAGAATATCAAAAATATTTAGGCATGTGAAATACGATGCTATAATACCTGATGTTGATATATATACGTATATGTTTTGTTCTCCTATGATAAACCTCTATAGTTCAGAGGTAGATTCCAAGCCAGATATTTTGTGGCAGTATATTTTATATATATTCAATTTTCTTCAATTCATTCTTTTCTCTCCTTTTCATTTCATATAAGCTGAGAAGACAACCCTTCCAGAAGGGGAGGTATTGCCGAATGACTATCTATCTGTGTGATAGAAGCCTAGTAGGATACCATATGTTGTTTAATTGCTTGTCAAGTACTAAAGGCTGGCCACCTTCTGTACTAACTATGCAATAGAACAAGTGTTCATGATCATAGTGATCTCTCAACAAATTCCTTTACTTCTATATGATGGATCAAGCTTTCGAAGATAGAAGCGGCTAGAAAGGAAGTAGTATCAGTACGGTGGTATTCTAATTCTAACACGTTCGTGATACTAAGGTTGATGTGGTTATTAAAAGGTTATAGAACGCTAACGAGCAAAAGTGTAACCAGTATAGTATTATGTATGGAAGATAGTAACGACTACGAACTGGAAAAGAATGGGTATTGAGAAGCAAAAGCTATAATGCTAGAAGCTATGATGAGAGTCGGTTCAATAGACTTGAAAGAATTTGGAACGATCACTTAACGCGGATTAAGTTTTCTCATGATAATCGATCGTATGTCAGTATCGAGGTATCGCCTTATGAGATCCTTGAGGGAAGACAATGTCGATCTCCCTTATGTTAGGATGAAGTTGTAGAGCGCAAGATGCTCAAACCCTCAGTAGTCCAAAGGGTCAAGGATATAATAGATCTAATTAGAGGACGGATGGTAGTAGCCCAAGATGGACATAAGAAGTATGTTGATTTGACATGAAAGGACAAAGAATAGGAAGTAGGGGACCTAGTGCTATTATAGGTATTCCCTTGGAAAGGATGGATGTGATTCGGAAAGAAAGGAAAGCTAAGCCCACGAATTGTAGGACTCTTTGAGGTATTAAGACGTATTGGGAAGTTAGCATATGAGCTAGCCCTACCCCCGAACATGTAGCAAGTTCATAACGTGTTCCACGTATCAATATTAAGGAAGTATAATTCGGATGCCAGACAAATAGGGGCATATGAGCGCATAGACATGCAACCCGACGTAACCTATATGGAGCAACCAGGAAGGGTTATAGATTGAAAAGGAACAAGTGCTTAGGAGAAGGGCTATCAAACTAGTTAGAATTTGATGGTAGAACCATAATGTGGGAAGATTGACTTGAGAGTTAGAAAGTGCAATGCTAAGAAAGTATCCCTATTCATTTTTTTCCTGATTCCGGGACGAAATCCTTTAAAGGAGGGGAGACTGTAATAACCCCAAAATTTTTGAACTTTTAGTAACCCTTATGAATAGTGTTTTGCTGATTATGCTGAATAAGAAAACTTTCCATGCCACACTATGTAGGGGTTCTTCTATTGTTATTCTGAGATCTTATTAGTACTTTATATGGGATATAATTGTATGTAAAGATCGTCAGAATCCAAATTCGAACACTTTGATTTTTCCCGAAAATCCACCAGATATCGAAAGAATTGAGTATAAGGTAACAGGATAAAAAGGATTTAAATTCAAGGATTATAAGAGAGGATCATAAAAGGAATATAATGTATTGATAAAGGTTAAGGGAACCCAAGTAATAAGATCGCGGGTATGATCCCTCAAACGATAAACGAAAACGAAAGTTAAGTGAACCGTAGAACAGATCAGCGGTCATTAGCCAAGTAATTAGGAGCTAATAAAAGAGGTTAGTGAGGATGATGTCATCAAACCAATAAGAAGAGGACAAGCATGGGAAGATTACATAAGATTGATGACCTAAGCATGACCAAAAAGGAAGGAAGTGTGGTTGATTATTAACCACACAATTTTAAATGGTTAAAAGGGTAATTAAACAAAACAAAAACCTAGCAACCAAGCAAAACAAATCACAAACACAAAAACACATCTTGACTTCATTTTTCCAAGAGAAGCTCTCGGCCCTTTTCCATTTTCAAGAAGAAAAAAAACCCAAATCCAAGTTCCAAGCTTCATTAATTAGTGAGGTAATTATCTAAGGTTCCTTATGCATAAATATAGCTATCCTATAAGTTTAAGCTTCAAATTCCTTCACAACCTCTTCCTAAAATTCATGGAAGAAGAGGGTGAATAGTGTTTTTCAAGAACTTAAAATTTTGTTCTTGAGTTTTTGTTTAGATTAAGCTTTGGTAAGGACTTTCAAGGGTGATTCCAAGCTCCTTAGTTACTTTTACTCACCAAGAAAGGTATAATCTCATACCCTAGCCCTACTTTTGTATATTTAGAGTTTTTTTGTTTGGAATGGTTCATGAGAAGGTTGATTATTGTGTATTTAGAGATGTGTTGGTTTTGTGATGTGTTTGGAGTTGTAAATCTTGTTGATTAGTTAAAGAACTTATGTAAGCTTTTAGTTCATGATTGGGAAGTAGTGTAAATTGGAAATATTGAGTTGTTGGGGCTGTTGTAGCATTTTATGTATGGAGTTTGGTTGTATGGTTGAATTGTGGTTGATTGGTGGTTGATTTGGAGTAGGATAAAAATTGGTAATCGCGTAAACATAGCCGTCGTAATGTCCGATTTACTTTAGACTGTTTTGTTCTTAACATCAGGACCCGATAACTCACTGTTAGGTTTTGACCACTGCCATGATTAGATAGTTCATGTTACGTGCTTCATTTTGATATGTGGTTCGTTTGAATCCGATGTACAGTTTAGGAGAAACGACCGTTTTAAGTAACGGCGTTTCGCGAACAAACCATTACCCCTCGCCTTACTTTCAAACATTGGTTAAAGACCTTAAATGACTAATTAGAGTATGAAACATTTATGTAAAGTGTATTAGGCAGTTGTTAAGGCACTTGCGAAAGAATCGCCTTAAAACCCTTAATGGTTAATTTATTAAAAATGATGGAGCCGAGGGTACTCGAGCGACTTAAGAGAATCATTGAGTGCAAATTGAGCGTTAGAGTCTAATTGGTTAAAGTATAGATTCATAAGCGACTTTGGTTTAATTCCAACTTATATGTGGTTTATAGGTTACCAGACTCATCCCAGGACTTTTACCACCCCCAAGTCGCTCATGCAAGTTTTCTACCCGTTATACTGTTGTTGTGATGTATATATGTATATGCATTATCTTGTGATATATGCATGTTGGTTAATTAGCAAATTTTGCGATATATTGAAGCATGCTGATATGGTATATATATGCATGTCTGTTTCATAATCTGGTTATCTATCTGTTGATTTTAATGCTTATAGTTGCATAATACCTATGCTAGAGATAAGTAGTAGTTGCGTATACCCTTAGTATAGGGGATCCAAAGGTGAACATTTTTTTAAACCGGGAGTCGATGTTCCCGAGTATAATATATATATATATATATATATTTTTCAAAACTATTAATCGAATAAGGTTTATTCGATAACTTTATTTTATTTATTTAATGAATATTATTTTGAATATTCATTCGAGGATTTATGACTCCGTTATTTTATTTAATGAATATTATTTTTGAATATTCATTTGAGGACTTATGACTCTGCTTATTTACTAAATATTATTCTTTATTTTATTAAAGAATAATGTTTCGATAATCAAACTTATTTTCGATTATTCAAATAAAGATAGTACTTTCGTATAAGTATATCTTTGGTTATTTAATATTCATTTCAAGTATGAGTTTTAAAACTTCTACTTCAAATTGTTTATATAGAGATTATCCTTATGGGAATATTATTTAAATAATAATATTCAGATATTTTCTAATATATTGGGACTGATTTATTTTATTAAATCAGCAGTACTCCAAACATTCTTAAAAATGTTTTCGAGTCTTCAAAATGATTTTTAAAGTTAGAGCGGATCTCAAAACTCATTTTTATATTTAAGATCCTCCTTTCAAAGGGGATTTAAATACTCGCTCAAAACCTGAGGGATCCAGCTTTGTGGTGTATTTTATATTCACAACGAGGTTGTTGTTTTGACAAATGAATTGATTACTTACCCAACGTTCGGGAAGTAAGTCCATCTATTGAGTCGGCATAAGCAATATGGGCTCAGTGGGCGTCCATGAAAGTGTAAGTGGCTCAGTGGGAGTCCATCAAATGCGTAGGTGGATGAGTGGCAATCCAGCATAAGGTCCTATTGCGGCCAGGGTGATGACCGGTGGGGGATTCATCCATCTACTAGTAGAAAAGGTTACTTATTGGTATCTTTGCCTGATCGGCAAGATATCGGGTTTATGCCAAAATTATTTTCTTTCCAAATTCATTGGATATTGCAACTCTGTTCATACTTTACATGACAGAGGTTTTCTGGAAATGTATGAGATATATATATATATATATATATATATATATATATGGATATATATCGGGACTTAATGAAGTATCTCGTAACTTCATTTTTGTTGAATGATATTTCAAGGATTGAATCTATTCAAATCATATCTTGTAGTCTCATCTATGTGATGAACTTTTGACACATATTATACCTTGAACGGTGGTAGTTCAAGTAGTATTCGGAAAAGATATAAGTATATTGGAGTATCTTGTAACTTCATCTTTTAAACTTATATCTAGTAAATGATTATCTTGTGCATGTCAAAGATTTTCAGAAAAACGTTGAGACAATGTTAGATATATGAGATCACCTTGCAACGATAATTTTATGCAGTTATAAACTGGAACTCTGTGTATATTATACATGTCAGAGGACTTCAAAGATTGTGAAAAGTATATATGTATATATATACTGAATATTTTGCGACTTGGTCGCGTTAAGATATCAGCTTGGTTCATTTCTTCTTGACCAAGACTTTAATGAGTACTATTAGAATGCTCATATATTTTTAATTATTATATATATTATTTCGGTGGGCTTGCTGCTCACCCTTGCTTTCTTCTTTCATCATACAACAACAGATAGAAAAGATGAACAGGACCAAGCTTCCAATTCGCAAGCGGTTAGGAAACGTTCCGCAGCTTTCTGGAAGCATTGATGCCGCTGTAGCTGAGGTAGAAATTACCAATAGGCTAGGCTTTCAACTTCTGATGTACCAGACTTATGTATCTATATAAATCGTAATAATGGCAAAGAAATGTAATTTTATTCAGAAATCCTTTTAAGGTGTAACGGTTTATAACTGTAGAATAAAATAACTTGTGTTACTTTTGGTATTTATCTCTGAGACTATAACTTGTGGTGTGTGTGTGTGTATATTGTGGGGCCACAGTACTCAGTAGCTGGTTGACTGTTAAGGTTAAGTATTGATAAGGGAAATGGAACTCGTGACAACCCGAATCCCCGACCCCGGATTTGGGGGTGTTACAGGTTCTGGTATTCATTAGCAGCCATCAGTTCAACCAACTCATAAGCTTCATCGTAGCTCTTAGCCCATAAGGCTCCACCTGATGCTGCATTAAGCATGGGTGTAGACTGTGCTCCCAAACCATTATAAAAGCAGTTGATAATCATCCAGTCAGGCATCCCATGATGAGGACACTTCCTAAGCATCTCCTTGTAGCGCTCCCAAGCTTCACATAGAGATTCTCCCGATTAATGCGCAAATTGAGTAAGAGCATTCCTGATTGCAGTTGTCTTCGCCATATGGAAGAATTTAGTAAGAAACTTCTGAGCAAGATCCTCCCAAGTAGTGATAGAACCTGGTGGCAGAGAATGCAACCAGCACTAGCTTTATCCCTCAGAGAGAATGGGAAAAGCCTCAGCTTTATAGCATCTTCAGAAACATTGTTGAACTTGATTGTGTCGCAGATCTCGATGAAATCTCTAATGTGCATGTTGGGATCTTCCGTTGGAGAACCCCCAAATTGGACTGAATTCTACACCATCTGCATGGATTGTCTGATAATGCTAGACTGAATGTCATTAATCTTTGGTTGAGAATAATCCATCAAAGCTTTCAGATTCGCTGCTGGTTCTCCCATTGCAATAAGAACTTCTTCAACTTTCTCAACTTCTTCAAAAACTTCAACTTCTTCCAGTGTTTCCTTACGAGATTGTGAACGTGTTCGCATACACGCACTCTAAAGTACCTGAAACACCAACAAAGTAAACAATTAAGTAAAATATCCGAGTTAATGAACTTTAACGACCACAACACATAAACTAAATTTAACACCGTGTCCCCGGAAACGGTGCCAAAAACTTGTTAGGGCGAAAACACGCGCTAAATTACACGCAAGTATACGTGTTCGCAAGTAGTATAAGATATAAATCAGATTCGTACCCACGAAGACTCTTTTTAGTTAACTTAAGATTATGCACCTATACAATAATGGTATGGTTATCGATCAATGCTAAGACAATAACAAGTTGAGATGTTTATAACTACGATTAAACTAACATGCAATTAACTAAGAATAAAAGTGATTGAATTAACTATATGAGACAAACATGGGATTCTAACTTCATTAAATACTTCATTCAGTCATTGTTCTTAACCTTAACATGCAATGGTGATGACAACTAATCAGATAACACAAAACTAGTAAACGCCAACTTTCGTTGTAGGAATACCCTACTACTAGACATCCACAAAAGAGATAGAAGCTGAATGGATACCAATTATGTTGAGACCCTATATGTTTATAGAATTTGACAACATAAAGGTCTAATGAACAAGGTATCTATCGTGATTACATAGGGCAAGTAAGATGGTTAAAATTACCTATGAATCATGCATAATAAATACATGAACCTATGCTAGCATGGCAAGTTCTAAATCTCTATATTCACTGTCCCATCAATAGAGATTAACAAAATATCTTATATGTTCGCGACGCACATAAGAGGAATAAGCACAACCAATACTAGGATATAAATCAATCACCACACACCAAGATATCGGAACAAATTAACTATAAAAATCCATAAGTAAATCCGTCAAAACCCCAAGATAATGATTAGTTCATAACTGAACTCATCGTCACCATGGATTCCAATGGAAGCATGGTAAATAAACTAAAATAAACTAGGTCTTTATAAACTGAATAATAATAACAAAGTACGTTAACAAGGGTATTAGGTTCAAACAACAAAGAAAACAAGCATTCAAGATTACAACTTAAGCAAAAAATCACTAGTAAAAACAAGATCTTCTTCTTCTTCTTCTTCGTTGTATTGTGCTATTAGGTCTTCTTGCTGCTCTCTCCTTGCTCTTCTATATGAAAAACATCTTTTAAAAGTCTTTAAATACCATCCCAACAGATCAGGAGTCTATCAAATCAATCTTCTAATAGAATCGGGATTCCTGAAAACACGACCTAGCGCAGCCGCCCCCAAATACCAGCGCGGCCTCCCTGAGTTTCTGTCAAACGGGCGCGGCCGCTCCCAAGACTAGCTTGGCCGCCCCGAGTTCCTGGAAAAAATGGATTTTTATGCTTTCTTGACGTTCTCGTGCTGGTTTCTTGTGTGCAATTGACCGAGGCTTCATCCTAACACTCTTTTAAGCATAAAACATGCAATATCCATTCCTTCTATCGAATATGCCCTGAAATGCAAAACACTACGAAAACACATCAAAAACATAAACATCTTGAGTACAAAACACCAATTCGAGCCTTTACGAAGCGTTTTAAGTGGATATAAATGCCACTTATTAGCAGCAACAACAACAACAAATTCAACAATAAATGTTACAATAACCACCTCGTCCTGAACCACAAATACCACCAGTTGTGCATGTTGTTACTTTTAAGTAGTTTCAATCAGTCAAGCCTCTAGAATTTGAGGCACCGCGGATCCCACTAAGGCTAGGGCCTGGCTAAAAGAGACAGAAAAAGCATTCATGTTACTGAAGGTTGAAGAGGATCAGAAGATTACCTGCCCTCTGAACCTTTATCCTCTTAAAAATCATATTTGTCCGGGCTTCTGATCAGCAACAGATAATAAGACCCACACTGCCTGATTGTAAGATATGTGGGCAAAAACATACAGGAGTTTGTAACAAGCCGAACATCACATGCTTCCGGTGTAACCAGAAGGGAAACTATTCTAGCGAGTTTCATATTACTTGTTTTAAATAAGGAAAAAAGGACATCTTGCCAAGGATTGTAGAGGAGCAGCGATGGTAGCCAGTGTTCTGAGAGTATTTGCACTACCTCCACCATCATAGCAGAACCATCCTAGAGCAAGGACTTCTAATATATCAATGAAGGAAGTTGTGCAGAGTCCAAATATGGTCGCATGTACGCTTTCTGTGAATTCGGTTCATGCAAAAGTATTGATTGATTCTGGAGCAACGAGATCCTTTATTTCTGAAGAATTTATTGATAAGATATGTTGTGAAATGCAACGATTGGGCGAGACGTTAATTATAAAATTAGCGAATGATGACCAAGTTCTCGTAGATCAGGTATGTCCAGAGTGCGATATTGAAATAGCAGGAAATGACTTGTCCGTTAACTTGATACCTTTAAAGTTAGGAGAGTTTGATATTATTCTAAGAATGGATTGATTAGTCAGTAATAATGCTCAGATCGATTATGCGAATAAGAAAGTGAAATTGCGAACTACGGATAATGTAACAGTAATATTTAGAGGTGGGAAATAGCGGAAAAAGTTCCTGATAATGATGCAGACTAAACGATTGTTACGTCAAGGATGTAATGTTTATTTAGCTTATGTGTTTAATACTGAAAAGGAAATTCCGAGAATTAAAGATATT
This sequence comes from Apium graveolens, assembly GCF_009905375.1. NCBI lineage: Eukaryota > Viridiplantae > Streptophyta > Magnoliopsida > Apiales > Apiaceae > Apium > Apium graveolens. Next base: position 104,242,775 of record NC_133647.1, read on the forward strand.
CCCGTTGTGTGTGGGTTTCCCGATGTCCTTCCAGATAAACTTCCAGGATTACCGCCGGATCGAGAAATCAAATTTACTATTGATTTGGCACCAGGCACATAACCAGTTTCGAAAACTCCGTATCGAATGACACCAGTTGAAATGAAAGAACTTCCATACAATTACAAGATCTCTTGGATAGAGGAATTATAAGACCTAGTGTGTCTCCATGGGGTGCACCGGTATTGTTTGTGAAGAAAGAAAGATGGCAGTATGCGACTATGTATTAATTACCGTGAGTTGAATAAGTTGACTATCAAGAATAAGTATCTTTTACCACGGATTGATGATTTGTTTGATCAGCTAAAAGGATTCGCATGGTTTTCTAAGATAGATCTGAGGTCAGGGTACCATCAATTGGAAATCAAGGCTGAGGATATCCCCAAGACTACTTTTAATACCATATATGGACATTATGAATTCTTAGTAATGGCATTCGGTTTGACTAATGCAACAGCAGCATTTATGGACCTGATGAACAGAGTATTCAAGAAATATTTGGATAAATTTGTAATTGTATTTATTGATGACATATTGATCTACTCGAAGACCAAAAAAGAACATGCCGAGCATTTGAGAATTACTTTGGAAATCTTAAGAAAAAAATAGCTTTACACGAAGTTCTCGAAATGCGAATTCTGGTTAAGAGAAATGCAATTTTTTGGTCAAATTATCAGCATTGAAGAACTAAAGTCGATCCAACAAAAATTGAAGCTATATTAAATTGGGAAAGGCCAAAGACAACAACAGAAGTTAGAATTTTCTTGGGATTGGCTGATTATTATAGAAGATTTGTTAAAGATTTTGTGAAGATAGCTACGCCATTAACCAAGTTGACTCGAAAGAATGAAAAGTTCATATGTGATGAAAAATGTGAAGAAAGTTTTCAGGAATTGAAGAACCGACTGGTGACCGCACCTGTATTAGTACTACCAGATGAGCAAGGAGATTTTGTCATTTACAGCAATGCTTCGTAACGAGGACTTGGATGCGTATTGATGCAACACGGTAACGTAATTGCATATGTTACTCGACAACTGAAACCTCGTGAACAAAAATATCCTACGCATGATTTAGAACTAGTCGCAATTATGTTTGTACTAAAGTTTTGGAGACATTATCTTTACGGAGAAAAGTATGAAATTCATACAGATCACAAAAGTCAAAATTATATCTTTATATAGAAGGAACTCAACATGAGACAACGATGATGGCTAAAATTATTCAAGGATTATGATGTTATAATCATCTATCATCCAGGAAAAGAAAACGTCGTAGCAGATGCGCTAAGTCGGAAATAAAGATTGAATATGTTAACTTCTTCAGAGTAATTGATCAAAGAATTTGACAAAGTGGAAATTGATGTTCGTATTCCAGAAGAATCTACTGAAACAAATTATGCTATGACATTTCAACCCGAATTGTTGGAAAAGATCTGAAGACGCCAAGAGGAAGTAATGAGTCAAGAAGACGACAGTCTAACGGGAGAAGAAATTACAAGTCAGAAAGATGATAAGGGAATTCTATGATTTTCATCAAGGATCTGGGTACCTAATATACCAGAATTGAAAGGAGAAATATAACGGGATGCTCACAACTCGAGGTATTCCATTCATCCAGGAAGCACAAAGGTGTATCAAGATTCAAAGGAAAACTTTTGGTGGCCAGATATGAAGAAAGAAATAGCGGAATGGGTAAGTAAATGTTATACGTGCCAACGAGTCAAAGAAGAACATCAACGTCCAAGCGGACTACTACAACCATTGGATATTCCAGAATGGAAATGGAAACCATGATGCGATATTGGTTATTATGGACCGACTAACAAAGTCAGCCCAATTTCTTCCAATCAATGAAAGATTTTCGCTCGACAAGTTGGTGCACTTATATCTCAAGAAAATTATAATACAACATGGAGTTCCTGTATCAATCGTATCTGATCGGGATCCACGTTTCAATTCAAGATTTTGGAGACAATTTCAAGAATGCTTAGGTACTAAACTAAATATAAGCACTGCTTATCATCCACAGATGGACGGGTAAAGTGAAAGAACAATTCAACCAATTGAAGATATGCTACATGAATGTGCATTAGACTTTGAAGGAAATTGGGACGAACATTTACCATTGGTGGAATTTTCTTACAATAACAGCTATCATGCAAGGATTGAAATGCCGATATATGAAGCTTTATATGGAAGGAAGTGCAGATCACCTATGTATTGGGATGAAGTTGGTGAACATAAAATTTTAGGTCCAAAATTAATTCAGCAGACCAAAGAAAAGGTAGAACTTATTCGGAAGCGACTAGCAGCAGCGCAAAATGGGCAGTGCAAATATGCAGATCAAACCAGAAAGGAAATGGATTACTAAGAAGGGGAACATGTGTTATTAAAACTATCGCCATGGAAAGGATTGGCCAGATTTCGCATTAAATCCAAACTGAAACCACGATACGTTGGTCCATTTGAAATCTTGAAGAAAGTCGGGACGCTCGGGTACGAGTTAGCCTTACCGCCTCATATGCAGCATATTCATAATGTGCTCCATGTGTCAATGCTTAAAAAATATAATCCTGATTCGATACATGTAATAAAATATGAGCCGATAGAGATTCAAGCTGATTTATCTTATATAGAACAGCCAATAAAAATTCTAGATCGGCAGGAGAGAGTGTTGAGAAATAAGTTATTGTGCAAGATATGCCTGTATTTAACAAGACTATGTCAAATTGACAACCCTAAGTAAGTTGTATTTTAATCTTAGTTTGAATTTTGTATTGTAACATTTAAAGTCTATAAAAATGTTAAAGAGCAGACTGGATTCTTTTTGTTTATACAGTATCAAGCCTAAGGATTCTATTTGGAAGAAGATCAAGAAGATCATGCCTCAGAAGAATTATGAAGAAGCTTGGAGTTGAATAAATCTATTTTGATAAAAATATTCTAAGTCAAGATCTCTACACGTCAAAGATTTAGTGTTATAGAGAAGTCATTAGAGAACTCCAAATGACTTATCGAGAGTTAGGACAACTACTAGAAAACTGAAAGAGATATCGACAAGCCAATTGAAAACATAAAGATTGGAGATATCGACAAGTCATTTATTCACTAGAGAACTCTAGTGATATCGACAAGTCATTTATTCACTAAAGAACTCTAGAGATATCGACAAGTCAAGTATCACTAGAGATCTCTGAGATATCGACAACTCAAAATGTCACTAGAGATCTCTGAGATATCGATAAGTCAAAATATCACTAGAGATCTCAGAGATATCGACAAGTCAAAATGTCACTAGAGATCTCAGAGATATTGACAAGTCAAAGTGAAGACATGAAGGTGAGAGATCTCAACAAGCCAAATTCTCTTATAGAGAACTCAGAGATCTCTACAAGTCAAATTTACTATGGAGAATTAGAGATTTTGATAAGTCAATATACTTATCGAGACGTCAAGATCTCTATATGCCTAACTGGAGATCTTGAGGTAAAATCTCAAAGTACAAATTGCAGACCAGTTCAATATCCAAGATTTACAATCAACAAACAATCCAACCAGCTGGATTCACAAGTCTATAAAAAGCAGTTTGAAGGATGTGCATGATCAAAGATGGAGATTAACTGACAAAGGAAGATCAAAGTTAACACATGGTGCAAAGATATTCTAAGCCAAAAATGGAAGTTATACTTTTCCTAAAATGGAAATGATTAGTGACAACTTACTAAAGTGAATGGCATGTCTTATTATATACTATGTAAACCAGTAGTTAACTAGAATTTAAAGTTAACACTGGTCGTTTGTTAGAAGTAACAATTTAAATAAAAAATCTTGTATTTCTCTGAAGAAGAAGCTAAGCTCTTTATGAACAAAGAGCCTAGAAATTTTGTAGCAAAACATTCTTAATTTTAATTTAAAATTAAGTGAGTTTTGAAAGATCCGTGTTCACTGTAATTGATTGTTTAAATTTCAGTACTAACACATATTACTACAAGTTTACATTTACTTTGTTCAAACCATAATACTTAAAGAAAAGTACAAAACCATCTAAAACACATTCAGCCCCCCCCTCTATTTGTTATTCATTTCCTAACATAAGTTTGTACCTTTAGTACGAGTTTTGTGGAGAAACCATATGGTTGAAAAGTCAACCTGGCAACTTGAGAGTGAAATGTTAGAAAAATATCTCCAGTTATTTTCTTAGAGTGATTCTGAGGACAGAATCCTATTAAGGGGAAAAGATGTAACGCTTGGGAAATTATGATTGTATTATATCATAATAAAGGCGGATTATATGTTTTATCATGTCATTAAGTGTATTTAGTCATAAAATCCTAGTTGTTATGTGTTATGTGTTATATGTGTTCTGAGTTTTCAGAGTATTTTCCGGGTTTTTATCGGGTATTTCATTTTGTATTAAAAGCTTTTGTATCAAAAGTTATACGACCCGGCCTTTGTTTTAATAGCTAATATTTCAAATAAAATAATTGGCCTTATTTTGACAAGTATGACTTGTACCATCTCGTTATTCAGAACATCCAGTTATTTTAGGAATTTTCTCGTTTCTCGAAAAATTACTTTTTCGGGCCCCTTCGGATATCAAAACCCCCACAAAAATCATATTTTTATTTTATAAAAATTACGGCTGTTTCAATTATTCCATTTCTTTGTATTTTTGAATTATTCACAATTTTGGGGAAATTTTGGCAAATATATTATATATATTTAATATTAAAATATAAAAATTATTACTCAAAAATTATTAATTAATGGCCAATTAATTTTATTAGATGTATAATTAGGGCCTTAGTTTTAATTAGGAGTATTATTTTACCTACTATAAATAGCCTAATTTTATTAATTAATTATAATAAAATCATTAAAAATTCAGAAAAATACAAAAATTCTCTATTTTTTGGGTCGGGTTTTCAGAATCGGGTCGTAGAATCAATCGGTGATTTTGATCTATTTCTGGCATCAAATACAGTCGTGTGAGTACTCAAATCGATCCTCTTAATCTGTTCTTTCAATTTCTAGCATCAATTTCATGTTTTAATCTGTAATTTTTTTATTTCAATTTCTAGGGTTTATGTCCGAATTAGGACTTTTTGATTCGAGGGTAATCTGAGTGACTTGATGATTGATATAGCTTCTCTGTGATGTGTACAGTCGATTTATATATTCAATTTCATCAAACAATTCTTGTATAATCGAATTCGATTATTAGGGTTTATGTGAATTTTTGATTTATACGTTTTTGAGTTTGAGTAATTTTTGGTTTGTTAGAGGTTAGGGCTCTGATTGTATAGTTTATAAGCTTTGATTAAGCTATAGAATGTGTGATTTCATGTACAAATATGTGAATTCGATAGTTGGCCGGAAAAGTTTGAGCTTTGATCGGAGATGGAGTTCCAGGGGTTATTTAGGGATGATGTGGCTGGAGTTGAGTTGCTTATACGATTTGGAATTGAACCCAGCTCAGAAACGAACCAAACAGTTACGTTTTTCGCCTGAAAATGGGTCACCGGAATCCTGACCGGTGCCAGATTCTGGAAATAATCCGGTCATGTTCTTCATGACCCGAATTTTGACCCGTTTGACCCGTTTTCACAACCCGATTTTGATCTGTTTTTAACCAATTCTATTCCAGAAAACTGTCATTGGATTTTTATTTTACTTTTTATTTTTATAAATGATAAAATTCGGTTTTATTTATTTAAATAAATTAATTAATTTAATATTAATTAATTTATTTTATAAATAAATCTGAAATATTTTTTATAATTTGAGATTAATTATTTATTAATTGTTTACTATATATTAATTATTTAAAAATGATTAATTATTTTGATAATTAATCAATTTATTTTCAATAATTCATTATAAATTCTTTTTAATTCTAAAAATTATGGAAAAATCATTTTTAATTATGATTTTTCCTAAATAATTACTTAAAAATATATTTGAGGTTCAATAAGTCTGAATAATTGATTATTTTTGAATAATAAATTGATTTATCCTTATTTATTTTTAATAATTGAACCGTTGGTCTGATTTAAATGAAACGAAAGCCCTTAGACTCAGAAAAATGATTTATTTTCATTAAAAATAGTTTTAAATCTTAGTTTATTTTGGAAACAAGTCGGATTTCGATATTTATTTACTTATAGACCCTATTAATTATAGAGACAAGTCCAATAAATTCTGAAAATTAGGAAACTAGTCAGATATTGTTCGGTAATACGAGTATTGATCCGATTTCGATTCTAAAAATGTTTTTAAGCCTAGAAAGAGTATGTGACTAATGTGTTATGTGAATTATGTGGTTAATCGAGTCCTAATTGCTAGTAAATATTGTATGAGCCAATTGTAAGCGTACGGGTAGATGATAAGGGCTATGTAATATCGGTTCAAGATGCGATTGCGATACGAGTCGACTAAATAAGTATCTTTCTTTGATAGATACGAAGCCAACAAGAAGAACCGAGCCAGTGTTAGAGGACTGTGATATATTTGCGGTAGATCGCTTGACAATCAAGTTTTTCCCCTATTCTAAATTCAGAATAGTGAATTATTTTCTTCTATCCAAATTTTCAACTCAGTAAACACTGATAATTCTTATTCACATACCCTGATATACAATTATTGTTCTTTTATATATACTTCACTTCGATTCTGATTTCTCTTGATATGCGGCATACTCTATTTATATTCCAATAGGTATATCATGCATGTATCATGATGTGCATCTTGATGATTAAGAGGACATCGAGGCATACAGATAGTTCTGGATGCTTGTTCTATGGACTGGATGGTTACGATTAGGGCCAGAAATGAACTGGACGCTTGAATGAATTACGGAGACAAAATGAGCCTGGTTACCTCATTATGACGTGGATCTATGTGAATAGCATGAATCCGTACTGTATCTGACTGATCAGCAGATTACAGTATTGTAATTCATGTACAGTCTAGTTTATTGATATTCAATGATAGGGGCCTTCATTATTCCTTACAGGGTTACATCTTTACCGATACAGTCAGATTACCGGTTCATTTAGCTTTCTTATAATACTGTTGATATATTGTGGACTTGCTGAGCAAATTATGGATAACCTTTTTTTGTTGTTATCTACTTTGTCTTTGTCAGTTAAGAAAGATAATGAAACATATTCGGAGTCGCGTGGTAAAGAAGTGTGTCAAACAGCGGGATCCTCTAATACCAAGAGTGCTAATCCCGATAAAGGAAGAGAGTTTTGAGTTACCTGAATAGGTGTAGTGTAGATAGATGTGGTGTATTTTTGAATAAAATGAACTTAGTTTAAAATTTTGATTAAATAGTTGGTTTGTAATAAAGAGAGTTCTACAAGAATTTAAATTGGGTTTGTAATAAATATAGTGTGTTGTTCTTGTTTTCATACCTCAACCTTAAAAGATCCTGAATAGATGTAAGAGGTTAGATATATGTTTGTACAATTATTATACAAGTTTGTGTTATATTGGAGATTAGCAAGTATCCCCCAGATCGAGGCCAAAGATTTGGAGGGCGTTACAGTTCTCTTTCAAATCGTTGTATATTTTTGTTCTTCCAGGATGAATCGAAAATCTTGAATTATAAGCTTCTTGTAAAATCTCATGCTTTAACTCCGTACATTAGGAATCCAAATACGCGAACAAATTATGTATATCACTTTATCATCTTTTTGAGCTTTAGTGTCTTCACCTGACAGTTTATCCTTCTTGTGGTCCATCATTTGTTCCTGACAACGTCGAATCTTTTCCAAAATCTCTGGCTGAAATGCCATTGTGTAAATCATTTCATTTGCTAACTCCAGGATTTGCATCTCTATTTCCAATTTCTCAAAGTCCTTGATCAATTATGTAGATGAAGTAACGTATTTAATCCTTCCTTGCGTTTAGCGCATCCTCTACAACATTCGCCTTTCCGGGATGATCGTGCAATCATAATCCTTGATTAATTCCAACCATCTCCTTTTTCTCATATTTAATTCTTTCTGCGTGAAGATGTACTTCAAGCTTTTATGGTCCGTATAGATTTCACATTTCTCTCCGTACAAATAATGTGGCACCCTCCAAACCCGGGTCAGAAGTTTGGGGTCCACACACACACCTTATTAATAACCTGCTTATAACTATATTAAAGACAATAATAATATGCAATGACCCTACTTACCAACTACCATATATCACAACAGGTTAAAGTATGCACACAAGCCAAACACACTACTATATTACAAACCGTTCAAATCTCAACTATCTCAAACTCAAACTGTGTATTAAACATGATTACAAACTTTTACAACTTAAATTATCCCAAAAAAAGCCTACTAGCTCAGCTTCCTCAACCTGAACCCTAGCTCTCGTGCTGGACTGGGGATCCTTGCTACCAACTGGGTCCTTTTTAACTGGAAAGAATATAAACAACATCGCACAAATGAGCTAACTAGCTCAGCAAGTCATAATGACAAAACTGAGATTAATGATCATCAGGTGAACATGATTATGATATCAGGTGAACAATGGATTATGATTTAGAATTGGATATTATACTTTTAATTTAAAAACCAAGGTTAGGCTGCTGATCAGTCACGCACTAACCCCGAGCAAGGCACACAACATTGCTCTAACTACTGGATCCAAGGCACACATTGGCCTAACTTGACCATTATATGGTCTGACCATGAATCTGGTCCACAATTTTATAAAAACAATCCAATTCTAACATAATAACAGAATAAGCAATAATAAACAATAACCGAAATCATTAACAATAATAAATGTTTATCAATGAAAGGGTTTCAATCCTTGTAAGGATCAATAAGGCAATTTAAAAGCTTGGATGCTGGGTAATGAAAGAATTGGATAACAAAGGAATCAACATTTCAGGGTTTCAAAGATTTGGGCTTTCAAAGTATAGGATACAATGGTTGAATGTACAAGTAATTCAGTTCAGTGTTTGGGATTTTGTTTGCATGTATTTGTGGAGTAGTATCGTATACTTGAGGTTCGTGTTTGGGTATACATTAATCAATGTCTAGAAAGAATAAGGTTCATGGCTCAAGAACAATAACTGGAATCAGGGTTTGGGTTCCAGTGCTTCAAAGCACTTGCAGTATCAACATGACTATCAAGTACTACAATATCTCGAGAAAGTTCAGAACACTTGCCTGGTATTAGCTTATTACACTGCACTCGCTTCCAATCACAACCGTCTTACTCCTCAACTATCTGTTTCCCTTTCCTACGTCTTGCCTCTTCTGCTCATATATCATAAGCATCTATCAATCATCAACTCACAGGATTCTATTCAACATATACTTTTATCTACCCTTTGTTTTACCCAAATCCGATTAACGGATTGAAATCTATGCAATAACCAAGTAAACACTGAATATATAGACCGATAATCAAACAACAAGTCACGTATAACACATAATACATCACGTAATCAATGACATATCATTTATAAAGAAGTCTCGGGTCATAAATATGCTTTCGGGTATTTAAAATGATTTTTAAAACATTTTTCGGAATTAAAACTGGTCGTTGGATCAATTTCGGAATAATAAACAGGGTTCGGTTGGCCAATTCTGGCTCTGAAATAATTTTAGAATAATTATCGAGCCTTGAAAATAATTTAGAATAATATTTTAAAGCTCGAAACTATTTTTCGAAATTTTTAAATCATTTTTAAATAATTAAATCTAATTAAATAATTAATTAAAAATCAATTAATAATTAATTAAATCAATTAATCAATTAATTTTTGAATTAATTGACTAAATAATCAATTAAAAATTAACTAAAATTAATTAACTAATTAATTCAGATTTATTTGTGAATTAAAAATAATTTTCAGAATTAAAATAATAATTTTTAGATTTTGCAGAAATTAAAAACGGATTTTTATAATAAAAATAAATAGGAAATATGATTTTTAAACATTTTTAAAATAGGAATCCAATTTTTGCAAAGTCTGGAAACTTCAGGGACTAAACTTCATCATCTAAAAAACTACAGGGACCAAACTGCAATTTTGCAGTCCAGTTGCCGGAAAAAGTCGGGGATGGCCGGAGAACACGTTCCCGGCGTCCTCACCCCACCAACACCTCCAGATCACATCTACTGGTTAGCAGGAACACAACCATGCAATCAAAACAACCTAACAATCCCGGAGTTGGCCGAAATTTGGCCGTGAAGTTTACCAGTGTCCGGCGAACTTCGGAAATTTTCAAAAGACAACTCCCTTCTCTACAGACCTCGGTGATTCATGAGACTTATACGACTAAATTGCAAATTTCACAGAGAACACAACCCACTATATCACAACATCAATCTATCACAGAATAAGAAAATCCCAAATTTCAATTAAGAACATTCATACGGGTTATAAACCCTAATTTTTAAAATTCGAAAATCAAACTCAAATTTGAACATGTTATTGAACTCCAAATAAGACGTATGACATATGAAAATTATCAGGAAGACAAGCTCTACAACATGCAATCATCAAATCATACAAACAATCATCCGAAAAAAAATTCATATTTTTAATAAAATAAATTTGAAAATAAATAAATTTTTAGAAATTAAACCTTTGATTCTGCATGTGTATGGATTACAGATTCCGATAGAGCTTCTCAAGACCTTCAAATCCAGTACTCGAGCTTTTCAAACAAAGATCAATAACACCTTCAAAAGTTGGTTTGATTCTTGAAACAGGTTATGAATATAGGATTTTTCTCTGTAAATTATATATTTATCTGTCTGCAAATGATTTTGATACGAAATAAAATACGGTAAAAGGCTATTTATAATTACGGAAAATTAGTATCCCGTTGGATCATTCCGGATATAAAATAGTACGTTTATTTATAAAAACTGATCCAAACGGTATCGGTTTTCGGGATAATTATCCAAATCAGTACAATTTGTACTGCGGTCTTGGTCTCAGCGCCTGGTTACACGTATTATGAAGTGATAATTGTGATAGTTTAATAAAAAGCTCTCGTTTATCGAAAATACGGGTTTTATTGATTTACCGAAACGAATATTGTATCGAAAATGTTGCGTCGGGACCCGCGCAGGACAAACCGTACGCCGGATCGAAAAAGTCGAAACATGGAAAATGCTCGAAATATTACAATTAGGTTAGGAAGGAGTTCTCGGAAGGGTTTCGGGTTCCAAAAACGTAACAACTGTTGACGTCGGTTGGTTCCCGTTTTTATAAAATAGATTTTAATTACCCGGAAAAAGATTTTAGAAATTTCATATGATTCTTATAAATCCATAAATCAACATAAAAATAATTAGGAAGATATGACAATTATCTATATTTTATTTTGGACATATAAAAATTAAAATACTCAATTAATATTATTTTTGAATATTCAAGTACAGATATCACTTAACAATTAACTCACAGAATAGATACTGAACACACATAATAATTATTTAATAGCAAAAATAATTACACGATATATCCCAGATATTACATCCTTCCCCCTTAAAAGGATTCTGTCCTCAGAATCTCCTAAGAAAACAAATGAGGGTATTTTTCTCTCATATCACTTTCTTACTCCTAGGTTGACTCTTCAACCTTTGGGTTTCTCCATAATACTCTTACTAACTTTATCACTTTATTTCTCAATACTTTCTCTCTTTCCTCTAGAATTTCTATCGGACTCTCTACATATGATAAATCTGCCTGAAGCTCTATTGACTCATATTCTATTACATGTCTGGAGACTGGATTATATTTCTTGAGCATCGATACGTGAAAAACATTATGAATGTACTCCATATGCAGAGGTAACGCCAACTCGTAAGCTACTTTGCCAATGCGCTTTAGGATTTCAAAAGGTCCGACATATCTTGGGCTTAGCTTCCCTTTCTTCCCAAACCTCGCTAGTCCTTTCCACGGTGATACTTTCAATAATACCAAGCTTCCTTCTTCAAATTCCATGTCTTTTCTTGACTGGTCTGCATATTTCCTCTGACGATCTTGTGCGGCTATTAATCTCTTCTGGATAATTTCAACAACTTCCTTTGTCTGATGCACCAATTCAGGTCCAAGTATTTTGCGTTCTCCTACTTCGTCCCAATATACTGGAGATCTACATTTGCGTCCATAAAGGGCTTCATAAGGTGGAATCCCAATGCTGGCGTGATAACTGTTGTTATAAGCAAACTCTACCAGGGGTAAATGCTCGTCCCAACTTCCTTTGAAATCAATAGCACAAACACGTAGCATGTCCTCGATTGTCTGGATCGTTCTTTCACTTTGGCCATCCGTCTACGGGTGATAGGCCGTACTCATATTCAATCTTGTTCCCAAACATTCTTGAAAACTCTTCCAGAATCTTGAATTAAACCTTGGATCTCGATCAGATACGATAGACACTGGAACTCCATTACGAACTACAATTTCTTTTAGGTACATATGGACCAACTTGTCGAGCGAAAATCTTTCATTTATAGGCAGAAAATGAGCTGACTTGGTAAGTCTATCCACTATAATCCAAATGGCATCATGATTAGCCCTTGTCTTTGGTAATCCAACTATGAAATCCATGGTAATATGTTCCCACTTCCACTCTGGAATCTCCAATGGCTGTAGCAATCCGCTTGGTCTCTGATGCTCTGCTTTAACTCTCTGACAGGTATAACATTTGCTAACCCATTCCGCAATTTCCCTCGTCATATCTGGCCACCAATAATTCTTCTTTAAATCTTTGTACATTTTGGTACTCCCTGGATGGATGAAATATCTTGAACTATGTGCCTCTTGTAAAATTTTATTTTTCAGCTCCGTCACTGGTGGAATCCAAATTCTTGAAGAAAACCTAAGAATACCTTGATCATCTTGTTGCGTGCATAATTCCTCACCTACCAAACTATTTATATCTTGATCCATTACCTCTTTCTGGCATTTCTTTATTTTCTCCAATAACTCCGGTTGGAAAATCATACTGTACACTTTTGCTTTCTCAGGCTTGCAAATTCTAATCTCTAATTCCAATTTATGAAATTCTTTATATATCTCTTCAGGTACGGATAACACATTTAACCTTTCCTTCCGACTTAACGCATCTACTACAACGTTCGCCTTACCGGGATGATAGTTAATCGAGCAATCATAATCCTTGATCAATTCTAACCATCTCCTTTGCCTCATATTAAGTTCCTTCTGGGTAAATATATATTTCAAACTTTTGTGATCCGTGAAAATCTCACACTTTTCTCCATACAAATAATGTCTCCAAATCTTCAAAGCAAAAACTATAGCTGCTAGCTCCAAGTCATGAGTAGGATACTTCTGTTCGTGTGGTTTCAATTGTCTTGACATATACGCAATCACTTTGTCGTGCTGCAGAAGAACACATCCTAATCCTTTGTGAGAAGTATCGCTATAAATTACAAAATTCCCTTGATCATCTGGAAGTGACAAAACAGGTGTCGTGATTAATCTCCGCTTCAATTCTTGAAAATTTTCTTCACACTTGTCGTTCCACATAAACCTTTCATTCTTTCGTGTAAGCTTTGTCAATGGTGTGGCAATCCTTGAGAAATTCTGAACGAATCGTCAATAATATCCTGCCAATCCCAAGAAACTTCTTACCTCAGTGGGTGTTCTCGGTCTCTCCTAATTCGTAATTGCTTCGATCTTTGCCGGGTCCACTTTGATCCCTTCGTTACTGACTATGTGTCCTAAGAATTGAACTTCCTGTAGCCAAAACTCACACTTCAACAATTTAGCATATAACTTCTTTTTCCTTAAAATCTCCAAAGTCGTTCTCATATGTTCCGCATGATCCTCTTCCGTTTTTGAATAGATTAAAATATCGTCTATAAACACAATAACAAACTTATCCAAATATTCCTTAAAAATTCTGTTCATCAGGTCCATAAACGCTGCCGGGGCATTGGTCAATCCAAAAGACATCACTAAAAACTCGTAATGTCCATACCTTGTTCTAAAAGATGTCTTTGGTATATCTTCTGGCTTGATCTTTAGTTGATGATATCCCGATCTTAAATCAATTTTGGAGAAGTACTTGGCTCCCTTCAACTGGTCAAACAGATCATCGATTCTAGGTAACGGATATTTGTTCTTGATTGTCAGCTTGTTGAGCTCCCTATAGTCGATGCACAGTCTCATGCTTCCATCTTTCTTCTTGACAAATAATACCGGTGCACCCCACGGGGACACACTGGGCAACAGATTAAGCAACTTGCGCGAAACTTTACTCCTTTCTCTAACAGCTCTTGCAATTGCTTCGCTAACTATTTCGTCTCAACGGGCACCATTCTATACGGGGCCTTGGATACTGGTTCTGTTCCAGGTGCTAAGTCGATTGCAAATTCAATTTCTCTATCTGGAGGAAGTCCTGGCAATTCGTCGGAAAATACGTCTGTAAATTCATTCACTACTGGAATATCTTCAAGTTTTGCTGGCTCCTGACTCTTGTCAATCACGTATGCTACGAAATGCTTGCATCCTTACCGTAGTAACTTCTTGGCTTGAATCATCGTTAAGAACTTCTTTATTTGTTTCTGACCTTTGAACGTTATTATTCTTTCGTCTGGCATTTTTACCATTACTTTCTTATTTCGACAATCTATCTGAGCATCATGCTTAGATAGCAAATCAATCCCTAATATCACATCAAATTCTCCTAACTTAAATGGTATCAAGTCTATACAAAACTTACTACCAGAAATCTCAACCTCACAATTCCCACAAACTTGATTCACAGTTACACGTTCTTGATTTGCTAATTCCACATTCATTATTTCATTTAAACACTCAACTGGACAATTTAATTTACTAACAAAATCTTGTGAAACAAACGATCGAGTTGCTCCCGAATCTATTAACACTTTGGCATATAAAGAATTCACATTAAGCGTACCTGCCACGACATCCGTATCCTGGATCACATCCTTCACCGACATGTCAAAAACTCTAGCCCTTGGAGTCTCATTCACTGTTAGGGTAGATCCCATAATCCTCAATGCATTACTAAGTGGGGCTGGTGTCTTGCAATCCCTGGCCATATGTCCTGGCTTCCCACATTTAAAGCATGTAAATCCAATGGCTGGAACCTTCACTGCTGGATTCCGGATAGGCTGATCCTTATTTGCTGGCTCTCTTACTGGCTGATTTCGGCACTCCCTTGAATAGTGCCCTTTCTGGTTGCATTTAAAACATACCACATTTAACTTGTTACAAACTCCTCCATGCTTTTTTCCACATACTCGACAATCTGGAAAAGTTAATCTCAACTGATTTGGCTGATTTGTGTTAACTGGACGGTTGCCCTGGCCTCCGTCTCCTGCATTTTGTCTCTTGAAATTAAAATTTCTCCCTGGCTGGAACTTGCCCTTCTTAAAGTTTGAAAACTTCCCTGTTTGTGACTGACCCTCACTTCCTTCAACTTTCCTTTTCTTGCTTTCCTTTTCGTTCTGGAACATCTCACTCTCCGTCTCTGCGATCATAGCCTTCTGTACTACTTCTGCATAAGTCTCCAATTCAAAAATAGCTACCTTCCCCCTGATCCATGGTTTCAAACCCTACTGGAATCTCTTAGCTTTCTTTCTATCAGTATTAACATACGACAGCACATACCTTGACAATTCCTCAAACTTACCCTCATAATCTGTTACCGACATATTCCCTTGCTTTAACTCTAAAAACTTTAGCTCCATTTGATCCTGAACAAACTGAGGAAAATACTTTTCTAAAAACAATTCCTTGAACCTTTCCCAACTAATAACATCTGTGCCTTCCAATGTCTTCACCATTTCCCACCAATAGGTGTCCTCATTCTTCAAATAGTAACTTGCAAACTCAACCTTATGTTCCTCCTTCACTTTCACTAAGGCAAATGCCTTCTCTATTTCTTTTAACCAAACATTTGCTTCAATTAGCTCTAAGGAACCCTTGAATTCTGGTGGGTTTACTGCCTGAAAAGTTTTGAAAGTTACCTGGGGATTGGTCTGTCTTTGTTGTTGTTGTGCTAGGTGAACTGTTTGTTGGGCCAAGATTTGAAGAATCTGGGCTATTGCTGGGTCCATGGGTCCTGGGTTCACATTAGGGTTTGTATCATCTTGGTTGTTATTGTTGTTAATTTCTTCATTCTGGGTGTTGGTGCGGGTATTTCTTTTGGGAGGCATTTTCTGTAAAGAATCAATCAATTTATTTAGCTTTTAAATCAAATATTTGCATAAAAGAAAAGTTTTATAAAACAGGAATATATCTTTTTGAAAACAGTTGTAACTAATTAAATTGCATGCTTCTTTACAGAATATAAACAGTTATGGAAAACAGGGTACATGGTATCACATGGTATATTGGTGCAATAAATAAGGTAAAATAAAACAGGTGCGATAAAGTAAATGACAGTGCTGGAAAGGAAAAAGGTACTGATATATATAGATCAAAAGTTTTAGGTAGTATAAGCGTAAAGACGCTTCGGAAGTAAAAGCAAAAAGGGTACAACAACCTACTCACTAGTCAGCATAGCTAGTCTATAAATACAACTCAAAAGTCTACTAATACACACTACACACTACTGTACATACTATACAATCACAACAACACTGCTCCTCATCTCCATCTCTGAGTCTCTAACTCAGCTCCAAGGAAACTCTGGTCCTGCCAGCCTCTCAAAGTCCTCCATCACCTCAGTAGCCCAGCCCATCAGTGCATTAGGGCCTCTTCCAGGTAGTGTAGCTCCATGTAGCCTAGCCTCAAGAACCCTCCGTGTCACATGAATCTCTTCTCGAAGCTCCCTCATACCACGATTAACATCTGTAGTCCTGATGATATGCTGTAGCTCTCTAATCTGAGCCAACAAGGAATCACGCTCCAATAGAAGAGCCTCATACCGGTAATAAGGAACTGGGGGCAATGTAGACTGGAATGGGGCACTCGCTACTGAATGCCCAGTGGAATCTGAATCAGCTGGTGGGGGTCCTCTGACAGGTGGCCTCATGCTTGGGGGTGGAATAGCCTGTAGTGGTACAGGCTGCAACACCGGTGGAGGTAGAATAGACAATGCTGGTGGAACAACAGGACGTGGATCCGAAAACGGCACTCCAACTGAAGGCTCTGAGTGATCAGCTGATACGGGAATAAAAGAGTCAGCCATCACTGCCATCTGAAATCATATCGCAATATAAGAATCTCGTTCCATTACGCGAATTACACTAATACCTGATATACCGAAGCACTCAACCTCTTAATGTTCTATCATCCTATGCCTTACTTCTAATCCTAACCCTCTACCCATTCCCGTCAACCTAGGCTTGTGTCAGTGACTTATAACCTGTAGCTCTGATACCAAACCTGTGGCGCCCTCCAAACCCGGGTCAGAAGTTTGGGGTCCACACACACCTTATTAATAACCTGCTTATAACAATATTAAAGACAATAATAATATGCAATGACCCTACTTACCAACTACCACGGATCGCAACAGGTTAAAGCATGCACACAAGCCAAACACACTACTATATTACAAACCGTTCAAATCCCAACTATCTCAAACTCAAACTGAGTATTAAACATGATTACAAACTTTTACAACTTAAATTATCCCAAAAGAAGCCTACTAGCTCAGCTTCCTCAACCTGAACCCCTAGCTCTCGCGCTGGACTGGGGATCCTTGCTACCAACTGGTTCCTTTTTAACTGGAAAGAATATAAACAACATCGCACAAATGAGCTAACTAGCTCAGCAAGTCACAATGACAAAACTGAGATTAATGATCATCAGGTGAACATGATTATGATATCAGGTGAACAATGGATTATGATTTAGAATTGGATATTATACTTTTAATTTAAAAACCTAGGTTAGGCTGCTGATCAGTCACGCACTAACCCCGAGCAAGGCACACATCATTGCTCTAACTACTGGATCCAAGGCACACATTGGCCTAACTTGACCATTATATGGTCTGACCACGAATCTGGTCCACAATTTTATAAAAATAATCCAATTCTAACATAATAACAGAATAAGCAATAATAAACAATAACCAAAATCATTAACAATAATAAATGTTTATCAATGAAAGGGTTTCAATCCTTGTAAGGATCAATAAGGCAATTTAAAAGCTTGGATGCTGGGTAATGAAAGAATTGGATAACAAAGGAATCAACATTTCAGGGTTTCAAAGATTTGGGCTTTCAAAGCATAGGATACAATGGTTGAATGTACAAGTAATTTAGTTCAGTGTTTGAGATTTTGTTTGCATGTATTTGTGGAGTAGTATCGTATACTTGAGGTTCGTGTTTGGGTGTACAACAATCAATGGTCTAGAAAGAATAACGTTCATGGCTCAAGAACAATAACTGGAATCAGGGTTTGGGTTCTAGTGCTTCAAAGCACTTGCAATATCAACATGACTATCAAATACTACAATATCTCGAGAAAGTTCAGAACACTTGCCTGATATTAGCTTATTACACTGCACTCACTTCCAATCACAACTGTCTTACTCCTCAACTATCTGTTTCCCTTTCCTACGTCTTGCCTCTTCTGCTCATATATCATAAGCATCTATCAATCATCAACTCACAGGATTCTATTCAACATATACTTTTATCTACCCTTCGTTTTACCCAAATTCGATTAACGGATTGAAATCTATGCAATAACCAAGTAAACACCGAATATATAGACCGATAGTCAAACAACAAGTCACATATAACACATAATACATCACGTAATTAATGACATATCATTTATAAAGAAGTCTCGGGTCATAAATATGCTTTCGGGTATTTAAAATGATTTTTAAAACATTTTTCGAAATTAAAACGGGTCGTTGGATCAATTTCGGAATAATAATCAGGGTTCGGTTGGCCAATTCTGGCTCCGAAACAATTTTAGAATAATTATCGAGCCTTGAAATAAATTAGAATAATATTTTAAAGCTCGAAACTATTTTTCGAAATTTTTAAATCATTTTTAAATAATTAAATCTAATTAAATAATTAATTAAAAATCAATTAATAATTAATTAAATCAATTAATCAATTAATTTTTGAATTAATTGACTAATTAATCAATTAAAAATTAACTGAAATTAATTAACTAATTAATTCAGATTTATTTGTGAATTAAAAATAATTTTTAGAATTAAAATAATAATTTTTAGAATTTTCATAAATTAAAAACGGATTTTTATAATAAAAATAAATAGGAAATATGATTTTTAAACATTTTTAAAACAGGAATCCAATTTTTGCAAAGTCTGGAAACTTCAGGGACTAAACTTCATCATCTACAAAACTATAGGGACCAAACTGCAATTTTGCAGTCCAGTCGCAGGAAAAAGTCGGGGGTGGTCGGAGAACACGTTCCCGGCGTCCTCACCCCACCAACACCTCCAGATCACATCTACTGGTTAGCAGGAACACAACCATGCAATCAAAACAACCTAACAATCCCGGAGTTGGCCGGAATTTGGCCGTGAAGTTTGCCAGTTTCCGGCGAACTTCGGAAATTTTCAAAAGACAACTCCCTTCTCTACAGACCTCGGTGATTCATGAGACTTATACGACTAGATTGCAAATTTCACAGAGAACACAATCCACTATATCACAACATCAATCTATCACAGAATAAGAAACCCCCAAATTTCAATTAAGAACATTCATACGGGTTATAAACCCTAATTTTTAAAATTCGAAAATCAAACTCAAATTTGAACATGTTATTGAACTCCAAATCAGACGTATGACATATGAAAATCATCAGGAAGACAAGCTCTACAACATGCAATCATCAAATCATACAAACAATCATCCGAACAAAAATTCATATTTTTAATAAAATAAATTCGAAAATAAATAAATTTTTAGAAATTAAACCTTTGATTCTGCAGGTGTATGGATTACAGATTCCGATAGAGCTTCTCAAGACCTTCAAATCCAGTACTCGAGCTTTTCAAACAAAGATCAATAACACCTTCAAAAGCTGGTTTGATTCTTGGAACATGTTATGAATATAGGATTTTTCTCTATAAAATTATATATTTATCTGTCTGCAAATGATTTTGATACAAAATAAAATACGGTAAAAGGCTATTTATAATTACGGAAAATTAGTATCCCGTTGGATCATTCCGGATATAAAACAATACATTTATTTATAAAAATTGATCCAAACGGTATCGGTTTTCGGGATAATTATCCAAATCAGTACAATTTGTACTACGGTCTTGGTCTCAGCTCCTGGTTACACGTATTACGAAGTGATAATTGTGATAGTTTAATAAAAAGCTCCCGTTTATCGAAAATACGGGTTTTATTGATTTACCGAAATGAATATTGTATCGAAAATGTTGCGCCGAGACCCGCGCAGGACAAACCGTACGCCGGATCGAAAAAGTCGAAACATGGAAAATGCTCGGAATATTACAATTAGGTTAGGAAGGAGTTCTCGGAAGGGTTTCGGGTTCCAAAAATGTAACAACGGTTGACGTCGGTTGGTTCCCGTTTTTATAAAATAGATTTTAATTACCCGGAAAAAGATTTTAGAAATTTCATATGATTCTTATAAATCCATAAATCAGCATAAAAATAATTAGGAAGATATGACAATTATCTATATTTTATTTTGGACATATAAAAATTAAAATACTCAATTAATATTATTTTTGAATATTCAAGTACATATATCACTTAACAATTAACTCACAGAATAGATACTAAACACACATAATAATTATTTAATAGCAAAAATAATTACACGATATATCCCAGATATTACAAATAATGTCTCCAAATCTTAAGGGAAAAGACAATCGTTGCTAACTCCAAATCATGCGTAGGATATTTTTCTCATGCGGCTTCAATTGTCACGACACATATGCTATCACCTTTCCGTGCTGCATTAACACGCAACCTAATCCTTTATACGAAGCATCGGTATATATCAACAACTTGCCTTTCTCATCATGTAGGACCGATACTGGTGCAGAAACTAACCTTTTCTTTAGTTCTTAAAAGCATTCTTCAAACTTATCTGTCCAAACAAACTTTTCATTTTTCCTTGTCAACTTAGTCAGCTGAACTGCAATCTTAAAATATTTTTGAACGGATCGTCGATAATACCCTTCCGTTGGAGTCTTTGGCCTTTACCAATTCATAACAACCTCAATCTTTGCAAGATCTACTTTGATACCTTCATTATTGACTACATGCCCAAGAAACTAAACTTCCTTCAACCAAAGCTCGCATTTTGAAAATTTCCCATACAATTTCTCTTTCCTCAAGATTTCCAACGCAATCTTTAAATGCTTCATATGTTCTGCTTCCGACCGTGAGTAAATCAAGATATCATCAATAAACACTATTATGAACTTGTTCAAGGACTTCTTAAATACTCGATTCATAAGATCTATAAAAGCAGCTGGCGTATTTGTCAATACTAACGCCATTACCAAGAATTCGTAGTGTCCATATCTCGTTCGAAACGTCGTCTTGGGTATATATTTCACCTTAATCTTCAGTTGATGATATACAGATCGTAAATCGATCTTCGAGAAACAAGTAGCTCCTCTCAACTGATCAAATAAATCATTGATTCATGGGAGAGGGTACTTATTCTTGATAGTCAATTTATTGAGTTCGCTATAATCGATATACAATCTCATGCTTCCATCTTTCTTCTTCACGAACAACATTGGTGCACCCCACGGGGATACACTCGGTTGAATAACTCCTTTATCTAATAATTCTTGCAAATACATTGCTAGTTCTTTTATTTTAATGGGCGCCAACCGATAAGGGACTTTTGAAACTGGTTCCGTTCCAGGAGCCAAATCAATCGAGAATTCAATCTCTCGTTCCGGAGGTAGTCCAGGTAATTCATCGGGAAACTCTTTAACCACAAAAATATCCTCAATCTTTAGGAATTCCTTCTCTACATCCTTTACATGAGCCAAATAAGCTCTGCATCCTTGTCATAATAATCTTCTTGTCTGAATTGCCATTAGAAACTTCCTATCTTGCTTCTTTCCTTTAAATATCACCCCAGTTCCATTCTTGGTCCTCAATTTCACTTTCTTGCTTCTACATTCGATATATGTATCATAGTTCTCTAACCAATCCATTCCGAGAATAACTTCGAATTCTCCTAACATAAATGGTATTAAGTCAGCAGAAAAGTGTCTGCCTTTTATAACAATATCACAATTGGGGAAAAATCCTATCTGCAGTAACTCTTGCCTGATTCGCTAATTCTATAACCAAATTAGATTCTAGAGGGTACGCAACACACTTTAATCTATCAACAACACTTTCAGAAATAAATGATCTAGTAGCTCTGGAATCCATTAACACTTTGACTTCTACTGAATTTATAGCAAGCGTACATGCTACCACATCCGCGTCCTACACTGTATCTTTCATTATCATATTAAACATCCCCTCCCTTGGCTGAACTATTTGTGCTGGTGGAGGCGGTGGTCCAGCAATCCTAAGAACATTTTCCTTCTAGACAGACTCTTTGCAATTCCTTGCCATATGGCCAACTTTCCCACACTTAAAACAAGTCTCTCTGGCTTTCCCGAACCAGTTGTGCCTTCAGATGAATAATGTCCTTTCTGGTAACACATGAAACACGTCACGATGAGCTTATTACATCGTTCAGGGTGCCTCTTTCCGCAAGTCTTGCATTCCTGAATCTGGGATTTGTTATCCTTTATTGATTATCCATCTTTCTGAAAGTGAGGCTTTTGATTCCCATTTCCAGGGTTAAACTTCTGGACATTTGGTTCTGATTTCCTACATTCCTTCCAAACCTTCCTGTAAATTAGGAACTTCTCTGTTCTTGTCCTGAATCCTCAAACTTCCTTTTTTTTCTTCACCTTCCCTTTTAGTTGCTTCTCTTTCTCCTTCTACAATCATTGCGTTCTGTACTATAGCAGCATACGTCCTTATCTCAAAAAGAGCCACTTGATTATGAATCCATGGCTTAAGTCCTTGCTGAAATCTTTTACCTTTCTTCGCTTCTGTATTCACATACTTAGGCACGAACCTTGTTAACTCTGAGAACTTCACTTCATACTCCTCTACGGTCATATTCTCTTGCTTTAAATCCAAAAACCTCATCTATAACCGATCTTGCATATAACTTGGTAAGTACTTCTCTAAGAATAGCTCCGTAAACTTCTTCCAAGAAATGGCTTCTCCTTCTTGAAACGCCTTGGTAGTTCCCCTATAACAACTCGTGTAATCTTTTTGAATTATTTAATTGTGCAATTATGGAAATTATTAAATAAATAAAATATGCGTGTTGGTTTTGACCACTATGTGTTGTTTGATTATTATCAATATGTGATTTATAGTGTATCGGGTTGTCCGCGCGATTAATTATGGGATCGTATTGAATTGTTTTCACTTTCAAAACTGAATTTAGTGCAAATTTATTTGCATAAATATTGGGAATGTTGTTTTTATAATTTTATAGTTACAAAAATTATTTTTAGGATTTTATAAAATTGAGAAATCAATATGTCATTAATTATTTATCTTTAAATGATTTTCTGAGTATGTTTAATGGTAATATCCATATTTAATTCTAAAATCCTTCAAATAATTATGAAACTCATATTTATTTAAGTTTGGAATATTTCGAGAATTTTAAAATTATTTTGGAAATTTTCAGAATTTATTTCACCCGCGCGTCGATTCGTTTAATTGTTAAAAGCGGGTATAAAGTGCGTTTTAGAAATTATTTTAAAATTTTAAAAATTTTGTTTTCATTTACTTCGGGATATTTCTAATATTGTAAGACTATTTTCGCAAATTTTAGAATTTGTTTTAAGTACAGCTCAGTTCATTAATTGTTAAATGCAGGAATAAGTTTTGTTTCAGAATTTATTTAAAAATTATGAGGTTTATATTTTATCAGTATTTAAGTACTCCGATAACTTTGATATTTTAATTATATTTCTCTGTTGAGTTTTCAATCGTATTTTACTCGTTAAATTTAGGAAGAAATCGAGTTAAAAATTAATTCTGAGAAGATCAGGGATACGTTTCCAATTCTTATAAAAAGAAAAGGACACGTATCAAATCTCTAAACACGTGGCATAACTGTATATTTTCATCTCCTTCCTATTTTGTTTTTCCGTGTCGCAGCTCTCTCTTTTTCTTTGGGTTCTCTCTCATTTCCTTTCTTGTCTCTCAGTTTGATTTATCTCTAATTCCTCTTATATCTTCTTTCCCTCTTTCGCCGCTGTTGTGCCCGGTTTTCGGAGATTGTTCGCCGCGCCTTGGTGCTCTTAGGTTGTTACTGTTCCTGTAGATTTCTCCTCGTCTGTGTATATACATGTATGTATATATGCGAGTGATATGTTCTGTTTCCTTGTGGTTGCCGCTGCCCCTCCCGGTTTTCCGGCGAGGATGGCGGCGCGTGGCCGTGCTGTTGCGTCGTTTGTTTTGATTATGCTGACTGTTTATTTGGTTATGCCATTATTTGGTTTGGTTATTGCTGAATCGAATTAATAATATTCTTGCAGAAATCCTTGATTGATTTTGTGAAATAAACTGATCGGTATTTGCGAGATTTAAGGGTGTTAATCGATAGGATTTGCGTTGGAAACCCGAAATTGTTCGGGTACCCGCAAATTTTATCGCCGTCGGCGATGAGCCTCGGGGAGCCGACGGTGGACGGTGATGACACGATTCTGAGTCCTAATATTTTTTTTAATAAATAAAAGTCGTGTGGTGTTTCTATTCTGGATCGAAATAGCTAATTAGTAAATATCGAATCGTGATGGTTAAATTGGTTGTGATTACTAAATTGTATCAGTGATTGGATTTGGCGAGTTGTGATTGGTTGTCAGTTTTAAATTGGATTGTTGTTGTTGAATTGACGCCGATTAATGTTTCGACGGGTAGTCCGATAAACAAAGGAAACGCTGCCTGATTTTCGGAAACTGAATTACGTAAATACGGGAACATATCTGAAGATTATCAGGACGTCGAGCGAGTATATGTAAATACATATATGTATGTTTTATACAAAACCTGATTGTATGTTGTGTTGTATATTTTGTCCAAAACACAGTAACCCTAATTTCGTAAAATGACGAGTATACGTATTTTCTAACAACGAACACTAGATCGATTTCAAGAATGTGCACCTTAATTGTTGTCTGTGTTATTCTAATATGAATAATTACGAGTCGGGTTTGAATATTGTTGGGTAAGAATTAGTATCGAGGATATGTCTAGCATACCTAGACGTCTAACGTAGGGTATTTCGATCCTGTAGGTTATAGTCGGGAACCTGAAAGTGGACGATGGACTAAAGATAACCTAGTGGTCAGTCGATGACCTCAGTAGAGTTTCAACAGAAAAACCTGAGTGTCGAAGTCGAATCCAATGGAATCTAGTGGTTGGACGTTAAAGCCTGAGCGGTAGAGTCAGCTCAGAATTTATCAGTAATAGTTGTAAAGCCTGTAAGGCAAGTATTTCTGAATTTTTCTTCAAGATATATTACCAATGTTTTTGAACTGTTTCATAACATGTTGCTATTATTAAAAATAACTCTTGTTTTATAATGCATGTACTTTAAACTATTTACCCTTGAACCCTGATTCTTTCTTGATCTTGAGCCGTAAGCCTTATTCTATGCAAACCATCCTTTGTTGATACACTATTTCGGAAACCCAAGGATTAAATCGTATGGATACCTCAGACACCAACCCACACAAATATGATACTACTCCCCAAATGTTTAACTACCAAACACCAAATACTGGAAGAAAATTGTTTGAAAACACAGAAACTTTTATACTCCAACCATTCTTTATAAAATCAAATAACCATACCTCGAAAAATCACTATTTATCTAATACCTGACTCTTTTACAAATTGAAAACTATTTCTTTTACATGCCCTGATATACCCTTGTGATATCCATGAGTTTCCTTACGTTTTATTCAAAGGTTTAACCATTATTGATTATGATCTTGTGTTATCGAATTATACTATTTATCATATTGAACTGCTTTAGGATTGGATAGTTTTTATATATGTGGACCAGATTCGTGGTCAGACCATACCAATGGTCAAGTTAGGCCAATGAGTGCCTTGGATCCAGTAATTAGAGCAGTGATGTGTGCTTGCTGGGGGGTAGTGCATGACTGATCAGCAGCCTAACCTTGGTTTTAAAACTTAAAATGAATATCCAATTCTAATGATTAGTTAAAAAGAAACTTGATTCCTTTGAATCATCTCATTTGATCATTGTTTAACCTCAATTATCACTATTATGACTTGCTGAGCTAGTTAGCTCACCCTTGCGATTCTTTTATATATTTTACAGTTGAAAAGAATATGGATGATAGTGAAGTTCCTCAGTCCAAAGTGCGGGCTAAGGTTCCAGTTGAGTTGAATCGAGCTAGCAGAAGCTTCATGCGGTATAGAGATAGTCAGATTGTAAGAATGATTTTATTATCAATTGTAAGTTAAATTAATTGGGATTTGGTACGTTGTAATAAAAATTAAGGTTGTGGCTTATTTTCATACTTAAACCTGTTGCGATCCATGGTTACATAGAGCAGGGTCATTGCAATTAATATTCCATATACAGGTTGAGATATTATGTTTGTGTTATGGACCCCAAACATCTGACCCAGGTTTGGAGGGCGCCACATGTTGATATTAGAGCTACAGGTTATAAGTCACTGAAACAAGCCTAGATTGTCGGGATTGGGTAGAGGATTAGGATATAATATAGAAAGATAAGATGTTGTGAGGTTGAGTGCGATTGCATAGTAGGTCACCGGCACGGTTCGTATTGCGATTCGGGATTCTTAGCTTGCGATGTGATTTCCAGACAACGGCAATGGTAGATTCTGATTTCCCGGTATCATCTGATCGTTTGGAGCCTTCCGTTCGAGGATCGTCATCTTCTCCCAGATTTGAATTGTACATTGTTCTTCCGTCAATATTAATAGTATTACCTTCGGTTATAACGGCTGCACATCGTCAAGCTATTCTACGCTACTTTTCCACCTCTTGATATGAGATTACCTATTCAAGAACCTCCATTTGTTTATTCTTGTTTCACTGGACATTTGGCTGTGAGTGTATCTCTTTAGTTTACCCTACATCATGTTCTATACCCCCAATTTAGAACTTGTTCTATGAAGCGATTGTACCTACGAGGATGGATCCGAGAGTTACAGTAAATAGTGAGCGCTTGAGATATAAATAAAGGTGAGAAGAAGTTTAGAGAGAAGATTTAAGTATTTCAGAGGATAGTTGTTATCGGGTTAAAAGAAGCCATTAGTGACTAAGCCATCCGTGAATAATTATGGGATGGATTAGCTGAATTTTGAAAGAGTTAGAGAGAAAGGTATAAATCTGGAATTTTTGGTGAAATTAAATGATGGTGCTATGATAAATGCGATATGTAAAGTGGTGATGTGATGTGATATGGGCAAACTTTGTTCTATGAAATAGACTTGTTGACTATTGGATAGCCTGTTCTACTTAACTACTATAACGATAATGTATGGGAGCCTTGATGTGAAGCTACAAATAAGATAATGTGCGACAACAATTGAAGTTTCGTCGATTAAGGAAGGTAAGTGGACTCGATAAAGGAGAAAAGGTAGATCGAAGTGAACGGACCTTTATGTGATTGTTTCTTTAAATTGGTACCTTGTTATAGGTCGGAAGGACAATAACCAACTCATATAGTAAGGACAACCAGATTTGTGATTTTCAAAATTTTTAACAAGTTTTTGAAAAAAGATTTTTCCTTACAAAAATTCTAAAAGTCTTTTTGAATAAAATAAGTTTTAAACCTTGGTTGTCAAATTACTACTTGAGTTTCTTTTTTGTTAAAAGACCCGGATTACCTGAAAGGATGTTGTTTCAGACTCAGTATTGTTAATTCAGATAACGAGATAACCTGCGATTATGAAGAAGTTAATTATTCCTAACAGTAAGGTGCAAGTATTATCGGATAAGATTAACAACAGAACCAGTGTACGGAGTAACTATTCATCCAATTACTGGGATTATCAGAGTTCGAAGAATTCATTGATTTAACGGAAGCCTGAGCATGACCGAAGAAGATTGGGAAGATTTCCAGACTTTTCCAAAAGAAGAATATTACTAATAAAAAGATCGTTATGTTGAATGATTCAGGGTTATTCCAATTAAAAAAAAAGAGGAAACTCAAGGTTATCTGATAAGAATGCCATTATGATCGAATTTTTAAAGTATTATACGTGTAGGTGCAACGTTACAAACGCAAGACTTAACAAGTAAGAATCTACCATAATGCTTAGTTGCGAAGGCATTTTAGTATACTTCTAAAGTTGTTATATGACACAATTGGGATATGATTGAATGAGCTCGAAAAATGAATACAAATGAAATGTGGATGGTAACCAATGGTATCATTTTTGCCTTCAATATAACAACATATATTCCTATTTAATTCCTAAAAATGTATGAACTTCTTTCTTAAATAAACTCTTTGCTGTGATATCGAAAAGAGGACATTGCATTCCTTTCAAATTTAATTGTTTCCTCAAGTTTTGCTCTCTGATTGGGACAAACAGTGTTATGGTAAGACACTTGGTCAGAATGACAAAGAGTCGGGTGGGACGCCACCTAATCATGCGCTGTATGCCATATGGTAGGAAAGACTGGCCATCTTAAGTACCGATGTGGTTGTCTCATTCATATTCAAATCCTTACTTCTTCTTTCTTTTCAACTCTAAATTTTGTTGAATTTTGAATCCTTCTAGTCGTTTCGCTATGCTGTCGTTCTTTGCAAGAGGTTTTCAAACAGAAATCAAGGTATCCTGAATCAAGCGGACGAAGTTCCATCTACATCTTATGCATGGGAAGAAAATAAGGGCACCTGGCGAGGATTACAAATCATTAGCCCCAGTGAAGGATCCACTAAGAGTCAAGGAAATCTACTCCAATAAGGAATACGTTTTCAAGAACGAGGATATACGATTTTCTTGTGATATATGTTATTCAGAATATGTACGTGATGACATGGATGATTAGGGTGAATACCTTATGCATTAAAGTATTAAAAGATGTGAGAGAAACTTAATTGTTTATCTCTCAAGGTTTTGTTGATAAGATTAGGATCAAAGAACTAACAAGTTAAGAATGTGAAAGTGTTGAACAAGTGAGTACTAATGGTGAAATTGAGATTCCTGGCAATAAGTTGTTAAGAATTGATATCATGGAGGATAAGAGGTTTTGATATTATTCTAAGGAATGGATTAAATATGAAAGCATGATGCCCAGCCAAACCGTCCTGATGAAGAAATAGTCCTAAAAACGTTAAGTGAGAATATGATGAGATATAAAGGAAGAAGGAGAGTAAAGAATTTGTTAACGATGATTACGGTGATCAAGATGTGAGCATTATGGTAGTCATGAGATAAATAAAATTTAGAAGCAAACAAAATTTGAAGATTTTATAACGATTAAAGAGTTTCAAAATATGTTTTCAAATGGGTTATCAATATTTTCTCCCGATAAAGAAGTAAAGCTCACGATTGACTTAGCACCTGAAACGAAGCCAGTGACCAGGGCCTTACACAAAATGGCACCAGTTAGAATGAGGAAGTTAATAAAGCAGATGCAAGAAATGCTAGAAGAAGAAGCAATTAAACCCAGTGTATCCCATGAAGTGCACCAATACTATTTGTTAATAAAAAAATGGAAGTATGAGATTATGCGTCGACTAAAGCCAGCTCAACAAGTTTACTATTAAGAGTAAGTATTTGTTACCTCGAACTACTGATTTGTTGATTAAACAGAAGAAGCAAAGTATTTTCTAAAATTGATTTAAGATTTAGGTGTTACCAATTAGAGATTGAACCTATGGACATAATCTTTAAGGAATATCTGGATGAGTTGTAATTATGTTACTTAAAGTCAACGGAGGACCGCGCGAAGCATTTAATGACAACTGAGGAATCAGAAAAGAAGAAGTTGTATGTAAAGTTAACAAGGTGAAATTTTTGATGATAGAAAGCATAAGTAATTAGTGAAAAGTAGACAAAAGGAGATCCAGTAGAAATTAAAGTTACTATGAATAAAGAAAGGCTAAAAGCACCAGCAAAGGTAAGAAGTTTTACCATGGACCGATTATTATTAAAAAAATTGTGTAAGATTTCTTGAAAGTTGCAATACCTTTGACGAAGCTAACCATGAAAAGAAAGAAGTTGTTTAAAATGGAGAAGGATGAACAAAGTTTTGCGAAGTTAAAGTAAAGAATGGTTATAGCACCTGCTTTATCACTTTGAAAGTATCAAGGAAATTTGGTAGTTATAGTGATACTTTTCATAAGGGAATAGGATGTGTGTTGATGCAGCACAATAAAATTATTGTATGTATATCCAGATGACCGAAAACTCATGAGCAGAAGTATCCTACTCATAAATTGGGACTAGTAGAAATAATATTCGTTTTGAAAGATTGGGGAAACATAATATGTATGGAGAAAAGTGTAAAATCTATATGGGCCATAAGTGTTTGAAATATGTATTCACGAGGAAAAGTAAAGGTAGAGGCAAGCGATAAGCAGAAAGGAGAGAACGAACATAGAAACTATACCAAAAGAATTATATATGGAATTTTAGAAGTTGGAATTGAAAGTTAGAGTTTATAATCCAAAAAGAGCAAGGATGGATAGTATGACCTTTCAGTCAAATTTGTTAAGGAAAAGATAAGGAGATGTCAAGAGAAGATAATGGATCACGATGTTAGTAGTTAGTAAGAGGAAATTTATGCGCCCAGGAGAACGATCACGATATCTCCAGGTTTTCTTCCAGCACTTGGATGCTACAAGTAGGAGAATTAAGAAATGAGATCCCACAGGAAATTCATAATATAAAGTATTTAATTTATTGAAGAAATGTCAAGATATACGGAAATTTAAAGAAAAATAGTAACAACCAGGTATAAGAAGGAAATTTCGAGATGGATTAGGAAGTGTTTGATATGTCAAAAAAAAAATTAAGGCGAAGTATTGGAAGCCTAGTAGATAAGGCAGACCCAGGGAGTGGTTTTACAAGAAGTGAATCGTGAAGGTTATCAGTGATGTTATGAAGAAAAGGAATGAAATTATGAGATTATGTACTGATTATCGGGAATATAACAAAACAATGAATAAGAAAGAAGTGAGACCCTATAAAGAATTGATTACTTATGAGACCTAATTCAAGAAGTGTGTTACGTATTGAGAATTAACTTAAGATCCGGCCTGAGGACATAACAGAGATTACGATTAAAATAAGTTATGAGTATTGCAAGCTCCGGTAATATTATGTGAAATAACAAGTGTATCAGTTGTCTATAAGGAATTAAGGAACATGTTGTATAAGGAGTACTCAGATAAGTGAATTATATTTATTGATAACATCTTCAGCTGTTCAGGAAACTATACGCTGAGTCTTCAAGAATGAAATTTTGACTAAGATTAACAAAAGATTCTGAATTGATCCACGAACAACTACCTAAGCAAAGCTGTATGGTAACATATGCATTATGCCGACAGAGAAGATTGGATGTAATTAAGACCACCGAGGAGTTAATAGACGAATAGGAAAGAGTGGAATCTGAAGTTTAAATACTTAAAGGTAATAATACGTGGATATACGAGACTACTTTTCAGTCTTAACTGATGGAAAAGAATAAGAGATGTTCAAATGTTTGGAAATCAAGTTGAAAATGAGCACCGCCTATCATCCTTAAACTGAAAGTCAAAGTACGAAAGTGATTCAGGAACTATAAGATATATTGAGAGATTAAGTTTCTAAGAAAACACTGGAATGATTAATTATCATCGATGTTAGCTTTGGAATGCTACTTTACCAAGCTTCATGTGAACGCAAGTGTAGGTCCCCATTTTTATTGAGATAAAGTGAGAGAAAGGAAGTTGTTAAATTCTATGTTAATTCGACACACCAAGAGCGTAGTGCTATTAGTTGAAGCAGCTAGGAGTAGACAAAGAAAGAAGACGAAATTGTATTGAGAGAAAGTGTGAGTATAGAAATAGGACCAGTAGTTTTAGTAAAAGTGTCGTCTTGAAAGAGATTGGATAAGTTTGAGTAGAAGGGACAAGCTATGTCCTAAAATTAGTGAACCATTCGAGGTATTGATAAATATAGATAAAGTTGTTCATAAATGATATGACCGTCACACCCGTGTGTACACCTAATGAATTTTACTTGTCAATGTTAAAGTGATAAGTATTGGGTTTGAATTAAGTAATTGATCAGGAGCCAATGGGGCTCTTGTCCAAGTTGTTCTGCATATAGTGATCAATCCAAATTCTTGATCGTTAAAGGCAAATCATTGAAAATGAGTATATATCTATAGTAAGTACGTTTGAACCCTCGAGTAGAAGGGTCTACTTAGAAATTAGAGTCAGATATGCTTGACAAATATCCTCACTTGTGTAACTAGACCAGATTCTGAGGACAGAATCTTTTTAAGGGGGGAAGGATATAACGACTCATGTAATCTTTTTGAATTATTTAATTGTGCAATTATGGAAATTATTAAATAAATAAAATATGCGTGTTGGTTTTGACCGCTATGTGTTGTTTGATTATTATCCACATATGATTTATAGTGTATCGGGTTGTCCGCGCGATTAATTATGGGATCGTATTGAATTGTTTTCACTTTCAAAAGTGGATTTAGTGCAAATTTATTTGCATAAATATTGGGAATGTTTCTAAAATTGTTTTTATAATTTTATAATTACAATAATTATTTTTAGGATTTTATAAAATTGAGAAATCAATATTTCATTAATTATTTATCTTTAAATGATTTTCTGAGTATGTTTAATGGTAAAATCCATATTTAATTCTAAAATTCTTCAAAAAATTATGAAACTCATATTTATTTAAGTTTGGAATATTTAGAGAATTTTAAAATTATTTGGGAAATTTTCGAGATTTATTTCACCCGCGCGTCGATTCGTTTAATTGTTAAAAGCGGGTATAAAGTGCGTTTTAGAAATTATTTTAAAATTTGGAAAATATTGTTTTCATTTACTTCGGGATATTTCTAATATTGTATGACTATTTTCGCAAATTTTAGAATTTGTTTTAAGTACAGCTCGGTTCAAATTGTTAAATGCAGGAATAAGTTGTGTTTCAGAATTAATTTAAAAATTATGAGGTTTATATTTTAGCAGTATTTAAGTATTCCGATAACTTTGGTATTTTAATTATATTTCTCTGTTGAGTTTTCAATCGTATTTTACTCGTCAAATTTAGAAAGAAATCGAGTTAAAAATTAATTCCGAGAAGATCAGGGATACGTGTCCAATTCTTATAAAAAGAAAAGGACACGTATCAAATCTCTGAACACGTGGCATAACTGTATATTTTCATCTCCTTCCTATTTTGTTTTTCCGTGTCGCAGCTCTCTCTTTTTCTTTGGGTTCTCTCCCGTTTCCTTTCTTGTCTCTCGGTTTGATTTATCTCTAATTCCTCTTATCTCTTCTTTCCCTCTTTCGCCGCTGTTGTGCCCGGTTTCCGGCGATTGTTCGCCGCGCCTTGGTGCTCTTAGGTTGTTACTGTTCCTGTAAATTTCTGCTCGTCTGTGTATATACATGTATGTATATATGCGAGTGATATGTTCTGTTTCCTTGTGGTTGCCGCCGCCCCTCCCGGTTTTCCGGCGAGGATGGCGGCGCGTGGCCGTGCTGTTGCGTCGTTTGTTTTGATTATGCTGACTGTTTATTTGGTTATGCCATTATTTGGTTTGGTTATTGCTGAATCGAATTAATAATATTCTTGCAGAAATCCTTGATTGATTTTGTGAAATAAACTAATTGATATTTGCGGGATTTAAGGGTATTAATCGATAGGATTTGTGTTGGAAACCCGAAATTGTTCGGGTACCCGCGAATTTTATCGCCATCGGTGATGAGCCTCGGTGAGCCGACGGTGGACAGTGATGACACGATTCTGAGTCCTAATATTTTTTTTAATAAATAAAAGTCGTGTGGTGTTTCTATTCTGGATCGAAATACCTAATTAGTAAATATCGAATCGTGATGGTTAAATTGGTTGTGATTACTAAATTGTATCAGTGATTGGAATTGGCGAGTTGTGATTGGTTGTCAGTTTTAAATTGGATTGTTGTTGTTGAATTGACGTCGATTAATGTTTCGACGGGTAGTCCGATAAACAAAGGAAACGCTGCCCGATTTTTGGAAACTGAATTACGTAAATACGGGAACATATCTGAAGATTATCAGGACGTCGAGCGAGTATAAGTAAATACATATATGTATGTTTATACAAAACCTGATTGTATGTTGTGTTGTATATTTTGTCCAAAACACAGTAACCCTAATTTCATAAAATGACGATTATACGTATTTTCTAACAACGAACACTAGATCTATTTCAAGAATGTGAACCTTAATTGTTGTCTATGTTATTCTAATATGAATAATTACGAGTCGGGTTTGAATATTGTTGGGTAAGAATTAGTATCGAGGATATGTCAAGCATACATAGACGTCTAACGTAGGGTATTTCGACCCTGTAGGTTATAGTCGGGAACCTGAAAGTGGACGATGGACTAAAGATAACCTAGTGGTCAGTCGACGAGCTCAGTAGAGTTTCAACAGAAAGACCTGAGTGTCGAAGTCGAATCCAATGGAATCTAATGGTTGGACTTTAAAGCCTGAGTGGCAGAGTCAGCTCAGAATTGATCAGTAATAGTTGTAAAGCCTGTAAGGCAAGTATTTCTGAACTTTTCTTCAAGATATATTACCAATGTTTTCGAACTGTTTCATAACATGTTGCTATTATTAAACATAACTCCTGTTTTATAATGCATGTGCTTTAAACTATTTACCCTTGAACCCTGATTCTTTCTTGATCTTGAGTCGTAAGCCTTATTCTTTGTAAACCATCCTTTGTTGATACACTATTTCGGAAACCCAAGGATTAAATCGTATGGATACCTCAGACACCAACCCACACAGATATGATACTATTCCCCAAATGTTTAACTACCAAACACCAAACACTAGAAGAAAATTGTTTGAAAACACAGAAACTTTTATACTCCAACCATTCTTTATAACATCAAAGAACTATACCTCAAAAAATCACTATTTATCTAATACCTGACTCTTTTACAAATTGAAAACTGTTTCTTTTACATACCCTGATATACCCTTGTGATATCCATGAGTTTCCTTACGTTTTATTCAAATGTTTAACCATTATTGATTATGATCTTGTGTTATCGAATTATATTGTTTATCATATTGAACTGATTTAGGATTGGATAGTTTTTATATATGTGGACCAGATTCGTGATCAGACCATACCAATGGTCAAGTTAGGCCAATGAGTGCCTTGGATCCAGTAATTAGAGCAGTGTTGTGTGCTTGCTCGGGGTTAGTGCGTGACTGATCAGCAGCCTAACCTTGGTTTTAAAACTTAAAATGAATATCCAATTCTAATGATTAGTTAAAAAGAAACTTGATTCCTTTGAATCATCTCATTTGATCATTGTTTAACCTCATTTATCACTATTATGACTTGCTGAGCTAGTTAACTCACCCTTGTGATTCTTTAATATATTTTACAGTTGAAAAGAATATGGATGATAGTGAAGTTCCTCAGTCCAAAGTGCAGGCTAAGGTTCCAGTTGAGTTGAATCGAGCTAGCAGAAGCTTCATGCGGTATAGAGATAGTCAGATTGTAAGAATGATTTTATTATCAATTGTAAGTTAAATTAATTGGGATTTGGTACGTTGTAATAAAAATTAAGGTTGTGGCTTATTTTCATACTTAAACCTTTTGCGATCCATGGTTACATAGAGCAGGGTCATTGCAATTAATATTCCATATACAGGTTGAGATATTGTGTTTGTGTTGTGGACCCCAAATATCTGAC
The DNA here is from genome assembly GCF_009905375.1 of Apium graveolens. Classification (NCBI taxonomy): domain Eukaryota; kingdom Viridiplantae; phylum Streptophyta; class Magnoliopsida; order Apiales; family Apiaceae; genus Apium; species Apium graveolens. The sequence goes on from NC_133647.1 coordinate 104,278,801, forward strand.
CCAGGTTTGGAGGGCGCCACAGCCCCACCAATAATTAGCCTCATCCTTAAGGTAATAAATTGCATATTGCGCCTTTTTCATCCTTGACTTCTGCTAACTCAAAGGTTCCTCCATTTCACTTAACCAGAACTGAGCTTTAATCGGATCAGGAAAACCTATAAATTCTGGCGGATGGATGGATTGAAAATGTTTAAAGTTTCCGATTCTCTAGGCTGGGGGTTGTTGTAGGAGTTGAAGAAGTCGGTTCATCACAGGAGTGTCTGGGTTTTGATCTTGGTTTTGAGTTTGGGTTTCTTCTTCTTGGGGATATGATGAAGTGACCATTTTATAAACCTGATGAGAAATTATTTAGCAATACGATATCATGACATATATATAACAATAAAGATTCTTTTAGGAATAGTTTTTCGGGTTTTAAGTTTTACCCATTTGCACATGCAATCCTATTAGTACATAATTCACACCGGTTAGGGTTCTCACATGACACAAGGTATATTATCGCAAAGGTGTTGAATAAGATTGTTTGGAAAATATGATAAAAAATAGTTTATAAAATTCAGGGATCCATAATATAAAAATAAGATGCATAGATAAATAGTTTATGAAATTCATCGATTCTCAATAAGGTAACAAAGGTACATAGATAAGTAGTTCAAGTACAATAAGTTCTGGAACAAAGTACAATAACATAGCAGGGTTAAACAGAGGAAAAACTGGAAAATATCCCCTATCTACCCCTAACTTCTACCCACATAACCAACACTACAATAGATCATAATACAACATAAAAGGAATCCCGGTATCTGACCAAGTATCCCAAAGCCTACCGGCGCTCAAAAGAAATAACAAGAACAACAACTATGGGCTCTACCAAATGTCCCGTTTGAACTCACACCTAAACTACACATGGCGACCCAGAATCTCCCTCAACACAAATAGCATCCAACAAACAATCTTATGAACTCTTCGGGCCTCGGCCTTAGCATCACTGCAAGAAGGTCCCTCCTCCAAACATCTACGGGAAACCTGCTCCGCCACCATCTCAATACGAACATGCCACTCGGGCTATAGAACCAACATCTTCAGCCTAGACTCTCGGGCCAACCTGTCTACCAAAGACCTCAACTCAGGTATGCGAGTAAACACAAAGTCACGGTCCCGGGCCAAATCATCACTAATATGGGCAGGTACAGGAACAACAGGCACTCTGCCAAGAGCTGAGGACTTGGGCATAGTGTAACATCCCATATTTTTAAATATTATTATTATTATTATTTGGAATTATTTATGTGATTTTATGTGTATTTTAGTGAATTATATGATAATTGGAATTGATGTGGGTGTTTATATGTGATATTTTTTTTGAGTATTTTAATTTTTTTTATATGTCCAGAATAAAATATAGATAATTGTGATATTTTCCTGGTAATTTTTGGATTGTTATATGATTTTATAATGATTTATGGATTTATTAATTATTTTCTGTATAATTACAAAACTATTTTATAAAGCCGGAAATCGTCCAACCTCAACTGTTTTTGCATTTTTACAACCCGAAACTCTTCCGAAAACTCCTTGCTAACCTAACCTGGTAATTCCGGACATTTTCCGTGTTTTGACTTTTTCGATCCGGATTACGGTTTGACTTGTACGTGTCCCCGCGCAAAACTTTCAATCCGATAATTATTTTGATAAATCAACAAAACCCATATTATCGAAAGACGGGATATTATTATATTATTTTTGTATAAGGTATTTTTATTTTATAAGAATCCCGGTTTTGATGATTATCCAAATAGGGTATTAAATTGTATCATTATATAGTTACTTAGCAACTAAGTAATCTATTTTCGGATCCGATATGATCTAATGAGATACTCGTTACGTGTTTAAATTGTATTTATATGAATCGATCCGTAATTTGAACGCGTGTTCACTTGCGTTACTCATTTTATGTGAGTCTGAATGTATTTTATGTGTCTTTGGGGTATTCTGTTAATTTAAGTATCGTTTCTGTTTCTCAAAAATCAACGGATCGGGAACCCACCAGGACGTTAAAGCCCACAAAATCTGTACTTATACTTTTATAAAATTAAGGGCTATTCGAATAGTCCGTTTTTTCGTATTTTTGAAATGTACGTGTTTTTCGAGGAATTTGGATATAAAAATTGTAATTAATTATAAATTATATTTTACCATAAGTTATTATTTTGGGCTTGTGATTTTAAATTAAAGAGATAATTGATACCGAGTTGCGATTTATCGGGAATAAGTTACTGAGTATAAATAGCTGTCAAGTTATTTGTATTAATTTTTTTTATTTTAGAAAATCAGAAACCAAACAGATAAACATTCCTTCTTCCTTATCTGATAAACCTTGAGAACATATTTCAAAGAAACTTAAATTCTGATTGATTCATCCATCCGTTTGTGTTAATCTTAGTACCGTGATAAAGCCCGGATTGAGACGAATAATTCGACAACAGAATCATGATTTAAGGTCGGGTGTTCTATTTCGACCCGTTCGTCGGAATCGACGAATATCGGGACTATGTTATTGATTCATTATTTGATGTTTATAAGGATGATTTATGATTCCTGGTGTTAATTAGAATTGATTTGCATAATTGTTATTGTTAACTGATAGTTAAATGGAATCGGGAGTAAATTAGAATAATTTCGTTTTTAATTTTCAAATTTGTGAATTGTTTGATGTTGATTCGATATTTATAAGAGTATAGGTTGATTTAACTGATTACCAGCTTTAATTTATGGTATTATTGATTGAGTTTGGTATTGAATCGGGAAAAACCACGACTCGCCGGAAAAGCTCGGTATTTAACCGACTTTAATGGCGATTGTCGCCGGCTGTGGTATTTACGGCGTCACGAATGACTAGTTCAGGGTTTATTGGAAGTCTAGGTAGGCGTATTATGAATTAGGATGGTAAATCGGAGGAAATGAGTCAGTTTTGATGCCAATCGAGGTTCGTCGGAACTCAAAGAACTCGCCGAATTCTGCAAAAAAATTCCGGCTTGTTCTTAGGGTTCTTGGTGACCCAATTTTTTTTCTTTTTGACCCGATTGGGTTCAAGAACCGACCCGATTTTGATCCATTTGCCCCAAATCAGTTTTCTAAAAACATGTTTCTGAATTTCTATTTTAAAAATAATTCAAAAAATCCTATTTTAATTTCTGAAAATTTATTTTTATTTTGAAAATCATTAATTTAATTCTGAAAATTTATTTTAATTCAAAGATAGATCCAAATTATTTAGTTAATTAATTTTAGTTGATAATTAATTATTTAATTAGTCAATTAATTTAAATATTAATTGATTCATTAATATAATTAGTTATTAATTAATTTTAATTTATTATTTAATTAGATTTAATTATTTATTTTTATTTTTAAAAATTCCGAAAAATAGTTTCGAGCTTTAAAATATTATTCTAAATTACTTTCCAGGCTCGATAATTTTTATAAAATTATTTTCGGGTGTTCGAGCCTTATTATTTAATTATTAAATGATTCGGAAACCGTTTTAATTTCGAAAAATGTTCAAAAATTCATAATAAATCAACCGTTCGTCCGTTTAATACGAAACGAACGTCTCTAGACTCAGAAAAATATTCCGCTTTCATTAAAAATACTTTTGAGACCCAAATTATTTTGTTTCAAAAGGTTGCTTGTTTTGAAAGTCATTCTAAGTCGATTATTGATCGATAAATCATATTTTGACCCAATTTCAGTTTTAAACGTACCGAGTCCTGTGTTATATGAATTATGTGATACGTGAGCTATGTGATTACGTGTTATATGAATTATGTGTGTATGTGGATCAAGAGTCCTGTGATTGTCTGTTATATTTATATGTGGGCTATTGTATGGGTAGACGATAGGATTTTGACGCGCAGCTCGTCGAGTGATTATCGTTTAGACAGTTAAAGCTATATCTTTTAATTATAGATGCGGATCTCTCGAGTTGATCGGGACAAGATGTTGGATAAAGAATGAAATGGAATGGTATTGGATATTTGGCTTCTAGCAATCGCAGGAGCAGCATATCGGTGAAGTGTTGAAAAGAAAGACGGTGACATTTTGAGACAGAATGTCAGAATAGATGTGTCGTTGCGAGTGTGACTAACTACTAAAACCCAAAGGCAAGTATCCCTATCGTCACTTATTGTTCAAATGATATTTATTTTAAATTTTATCATGCAAGTGCTGCTTTCCCTATTCAGTCGAGATAGATAAATGTTTTACATATCGCTGAATTAAATGATTCTGTTTACGCAAGTACCCTCTGCTATTCTATGTTCAGAATAGTACAATTTTACTTACCCAATTATCGTATTTATAAATGTTTTGGATTTTGAGAAAAGTGATTTGGTTGCGAATATTCCTACCCAAGAATTGGGGGAAATAAAATTATTTCGGGTGTCGATTATTATGACCCAATCTCAATAAAAGGTTTTAAGATTGGATCATAATTGCGTAAGTGACAGGGACGGACGGTCAAGCGGAAGGCTATTTCTAAGTGCCATATGAAATATTATGACACCATTTTGCCACAGGCGAGTATTGCCTTTTATTTGAGTACTCGTGTTTTTGAGATCACGTTTCTATGAATCATGACCTTGTGCTATCACACGGGCTGATCAACATGTGATAGTACGTCTGTCGGAGAATGATCCTAATCTAAATTATCATATCATTTTTGATATTCATAGAATAAATGATTTATCAACTGTTTCTATTTTGGAATAATGGTAAAGTGCGGTTTTGATTCAGATTTTGATTTATGTTGATACTTACGTTGTTGTTAAATATCAAAGGTGGTATTAGTATAGATGAATGTTGTTGAATTCAGTATGGAATGTTGTGAGCATCAAAGTTCGTATTGATATCTAATTTGATATGACAGCAAAATAAGTATTAATTTGAAGAGTTCGGTTTTGAATATAGTTTATGATTCAATCCATAATCATTGTTTCATGTTATTGTGGTTTACGATATTTCCGTAAACACAGTTTTACGAGTTTTATTCTCGTTAAGATTCAAAGTATTGCTGAAGCATTTCGCTCAAAAATATCAAATGGTTTGGAATATAATTAAGGAATCAATTCTGGGATTCCTCCACTAATAATTTTATGGTTCAGCAATTATGATTTTAAATGTTCTGCTCTAATGCAGATGTCGGTTTTATATCAAAACGACCCTATATATGTCATAATGATCTTGTTGAGCATTTCTTTTACTCATACTTGCCTATTTTTAAATTTAACCTCCAGTGAGGATTAGCTTGCGCTGTTTAGCTGCGTAATTCGAGGAAGCAAAGAAGAAGCTCTTGGAAGGTGGTTGGTCCAGGTTTTGCGAACTAGTGTAAGTTTTATTGTGCAAAGTTGTTTATATTATATTATATTATAGTTTTTTATTTTATTTGGGCCTAGTATACTTCATTTCGAAGTTATACTAGTGGGTTTAGTTTTGAGTTGGAATTTATTAAAAAGAGTTTTAAAAGAAAGAGAAAATTTAATTGATGGAATTTGGAATTCTTATTTCTAGAACTGTAACCTTAAAAGATCTTGGATTAGTTGGGGTCATTTATGATAAATATCTTCCGTTGTCAATTGTTTATTGATTAAACAGGTTGATGTGGATTGAGGTTTCATAGTGACGACCAAATCCTCTGACCCGGATTTGGGGGCGTTACAGGTTGGTATCGGAGCCGAGGTTATAGTAAACTAGAAACGAGAGTGTGTAGAAGTGTGTATAGCTATGTGAGGACGTTTGAGCTCATATCGAGTTCCTGTTGGACTTTTGGATATAGTACCAACGAATAAGATAAGATAGGCGCATTCGTTCGAGATGGTTGTGCTGAGCAAGATGAAACTCCGGGAAGCTGCAAACTTCTATGGTGGAATTTTTTGAGGCTACTACGATTCGATGACGATGAAGATTATCGATATCCGTGGAACATGAAGAAGTGTCTAGAATTAGATGGCAAGTCAACTGGAGAATTCAAATTGGAGATAAATATTAAGACTTTGGAAATACCTTCTCTTTCTATAATTCCTTTTGACATCTCTCAAAAAGAAGTAATTGTTAGAGGATATATTCCCTAACACTCATTTTCAATCATAACTGTGTTTTAAATGTGCCAGAGGTTGTCATGAAGCCTATTTTTCAGGTTTTGATAGCTCTGTCAAGTTATGATAATTAATTCCATTTTTCTTATTTGGTGGATGGTTTCTTGGTAATGTGACACTACTTGCTCATTTGGTGCCATAATTTTGTTCTCTGGACTTCATTTCCTTCAGAAATATCATCTTTGAAATCTTTTTAGTTTTATTCATTTGATTTTGGATTCTTTTGATATTCTTTTATTCTGACTGAGATGAACAACCCTAACTATAGGGGACACAAGGTATACCTGTCTGTGTGATAGGAGTTGGATGGGACACCATCACTTGTGTGTATTGTGAATACATGAAGGTTAACAACCTTTAGTAGTGTCTTAATTTGAACACGCAATACCAAGTTCGTTTGATCATATTGATCTCTCAGTTATTCTTTTATTTCAGCAATACTTTTTCTCAAATTCAGATTTTGGTTCCGCTATGATATGAAATTCTTTTTTTTGAAATTCCATGATTTTATCATCCCAAACATTCGAAGGTATGCCAATCAAGTTAAGTTGAGTATCCTGGTCAAGTCAAAGTAGGGTGATGTGATGGAATTACGAAAGACGACAGTGAATTGCAATGCAATTAAAATATCAATGGCGTACAACGAAGTCGATCTGTTTCTTTATTTCTCTCTCTATCTTTCTTTCTTTTCTTTCTCTCTGTCTTTCTCTCTATTCTTCTTTCTCGCGATCAGTAAAAGCGATTTTATTAAAGAATTGGTCAAAGGACGTGGATGGAACAATAGTGCAGAGTGAAGCTCACGTGGTAACTGTGTGGTATAAGGAATTGCAGTGTTATTAGAAATTTTGAGAAAAGTTACGTTTGCAAGATTTGGAAAGTTGGTTAGAAAACCCTTAGTGCTTTCTTCTGCTGATTCCGAGGACGGAATCCTTATAAGGGGGGTAGATTGTAATATCCCATATTTTCAAATATTATTATTATTATTATTTGGAATTATTTATGTGATTTTATGTGAATTTTAGTTAATTATATGATAATTGGAATTGATGTGGGTGTTTATATGTGATATTGTTTTTGAGTATTTTAATTTTTTTTATATGTCCAGAATAAAATATAGATAATTGTGATATTTTCCTGGTAATTTTTGGATTATTATATGATTTTATAATGATTTATGGATTTATTAATTATTTTCTGAATAATTACAAAACTATTTTATAAAGCCGGAAATCGTCCAACCTCAACTGTTTTTGCATTTTTACAACCCGAAATTCTTCCGAAAACTCCTTCCTAACCTAATTTGGTAATTCCGGACATTTTCTGTGTTTTGACTTTTTCGATCCGGATTACGGTTTGACTTGTACGTGTCCCGGCGCAAAACTTTCAATCCGATAATTATTTTGAAAAATCAACAAAACCCGTATTATCGAAAGACGGGATATTATTATATTATTTTCGTATAAGGTATTTTTATTTTATAAGAATCCCGGTTTTGATGATTATCCAAATAGGGTATTAAATTGTATCGTTATATAGTTACTTAGCAACTAAGTAATCTATTTTCGGATCCGATATGATCTAATGAGATACTCGTTACATTTTTAAATTGTATTTATATGAATCGATCCGTAATTTGAACGCGTGTTTACTTGCGTTACTCGTTTTATGTGAGTCTGAATGTATTTTATGTGTCTTTGGGGTATTCTGTTAATTTAAGTATCGTTTCTGTTTCTCAAAAATCAACGGACCGGGACCCCACCAGGACGTCAAAGCCCACAAAATCTGTACTTATACTTTTATAAAATTAAGGGCTATTCGAATAGTCCGTTTTTTTCGTATTTTTGAAATGTACGTGTTTTTCGAGGAATTTGGATATAAAAATTGTAATTAATTATAAATTATATTTTACCATAAGTTATTATTTTGGGCTTGTGATTTTAAATTAAAGAGATAATTGATACCGAGTTGCGATTTATCGGGAATAAGTTACTGAGTATAAATAGCTGTCAAGTTATCTGTATTAATTTTTTTTATTTTAGAAAATCAGAAACCAAACAGATTAACATTCCTTCTTCCTTATTTGATAAACTTTGAGAACATATTTCAAAGAAACTTAAATTTTGATCGATTCATCCATCTGTTTGTGTTAAACTTAGTACTATGATAAAGCCCGGATTGAGACGAATAATGTGACACCAGAATCATGATTTAAGGTCGGGTGTTCTATTTCAACCCGTTCGTCGGAATCGACGAATATCGGGACTATGTTATTGATTCATTGTTTGATGTTTATAATGATGATTTATGATTCCTAGTGAAAATTAGAATCAATTTGCATAATTATTATTGTTAACTGATAGTTAAATGGAATCGGGAGTAAATTAGAATAATTTCATTTTTAATTTTCGAATTTGTGAATTGTTTGATGTTGATTCGATATTTGTAAGAGTATAGGTTGATTTAACTGATTACCAGCTTTAATTTGTGGTATTATTGATTGAGTTTGGTATTGAATCGGGAAAAACCACGACTCGCCGGAAAAGCTCGGTATTTAACCGACTTTAATGGCGATTGTCGCCGGCTGTGGTGTTTACGGCATCACGAATGACTAGTTCAGGGTTTATTGGAAGTTTGGGTAGGCGTATAATGAATTAGGATGGTAACTCGGAGGAAATGAGTCAGTTTTGATGCCAATCGAGGTTCGCCGGAACTCAAAGAACTCGCCGGATTCTGCAAAAAAATTCCGGCTTGTTCTTAGAGTTCTTGGTGACCCGTTTTTTTTCTTTTTGACCCGATTAGGTCCAAGAACCGACCTGGCTTTGATCCATTTGCCCCAAATCAGTTTTCTAAAAACATGTTTCTAAATTTCTATTTTAAAAATAATTCAAAAAATCCTATTTTAATTTCTGAAAATTCATTTTTATTTTGAAAATCATTAATTTAATTCTGAAAATTTATTTTAATTCAAAGATAGATCCAAATTATTTAGTTAATTAATTTTAGTTGATAATGAATTATTTAATTAGTCAATTAATTTAAATATTAATTGATTCATTAATATAATTAGTTATTAATTAATTCTAATTGATTATTTAATTAGATTTAATTATTTATTTTTGATTTAAAAATTCCAAAAAATAGTTTCCTTGGGTCCTGCCTTGTTAGCTTTTTTCTTCTGTTTCTTAGGTTTGATCTCATTTGACTTGGGAATATCAGATTCATCCTTAGTCATCTGAGTTGGACCTTTGAATCCATTCATTAAAACAGAATTATCATAACATTTTGATTAACATGAAATGGCATGCTATTAGCAAACATGTTATTCCAGTAGGGCATGCTAAATGGCATTTGAGGTATACTAAATGCAGAATAATAAGGATTAGGTGTAAATGGCATATTAGCAAATTGTGCATTCATATTCTGTGTAGACATAGCATTTATAGGCATAGAAGGCATGGCATTCATGTTGGGAAAAGGGGAGGGTACAGACATAAGAGTAGGCATGGCAAGTTTGCAATTAACAGACAAATGATTAGCACTACCACACTTAACACGCATTTTTCGAGGAGCATATTTATCAAGTGTGTAGTTGCTATGTTTGTTAGTTCCTACTTTCCAATTTCTATTGTTTTTCCTTTTAGCCTCTGTTTTATCCTCAATCTTTTCTAGTCTGTCACTCAATTGCTTGATAGACATATGACCAACATTCACTTTCTTTCTTCACTTGACTAGATTCTCCTGAAATGAAGTTTTTGGAAACTGATCCATATTTTTCATTTAACTTGGCAAGTTTGGCTTTACCTACAGGTTTGCTCACAGCCGACGGATGAGGATTTATGTCACTCGGCGGATAATCCTTTTGGTTATCCGATGGATGACTGTCATCATCCGTCGAGTCTACATCTATTAGCAACCCTTCTACCAAATTGGATTCCAGCTTCCCCTTATTCTTCTTCCAGGCTGCATCACAAAAGGATTCAATACCTTGAACTTTGGTGATTTGAGCATGGACATCTCTGGATGTTTTCCATGCCTTAATCACCTCCTGTTCTCGTTCAAGCTACTTCTTCAAGATCTCTTCTTTCTTCAAGGACTCAGTTAATTCATCTTTAGCAATCTTACACTCAATTCTCAATTTTTCAAATTTAATAAACTGAGACTCTAGCACATTATTCCTCTCACTTAAAAACAAATTATTTTCTTTAATTTTAGCATTTTCCTTAGTGAGAGACTTAAGAGTGACACACAAATGATATAATTCTGTAGACATGTCATTGATAGCATCATTACACTCATCTTTAGATAAATGTGCTAGGTTAGTGGTGATTACCTGATTACTTGAAGAACTTGTCTCTGTTTCATCATACTTGGCCATCAGGGCTTGGTTGACATAGCTGACATCCTCATCCTCATCCAGACCATCCGCGGCCCAGTCATTTTCTTATGTAATAAAGGCCCTTTCCTTTTGTTTGAGCAATTCAAAATATTTTTGTTTATAATCCAAAGGCTCAAACCTCTTCTTGCTGGAATCTGACTTTCTACACTCACTGGAAAAGTGCCTTGCCAAGCCACATTTGAAACATTTGAATTTTGATTTATCCATCATGTTTCTATTTGGCTTGGCTGCTCCAAAGTTCTTCTTGAACTTGAGCTTGGAAAATCTTCTGGAAAGAAATGTTAGATGTTCATCAATGTCATCCATATCATCTTGGCTCAAAGAATCTTCATTTTCTGCTACCAGCCCCTTGCCCTTGTTTTCACAGACCTTTGAAGTAGACTCAACAGCTTTTATCTTCATCTCCTTCTCTTTCTCTAGCTCAACAACTAGTGCAATGGACCCTCCTTTCTTCTTTCCTTTCTCCATCCTCTAATCTTGCTCTATTTCAAGCTCATAAGTTTTCAGGAAGCCATACAGTCTTTCCAAGGTAAATTCTTTGTAATCTTGAGAGTTTCTCAATAAGACTGTCATTGGTTTTCATTCCTTTGGAAGAGATCTAAGGAACTTAAGATTGGAGTCTTTTGTCTGATAGACTCTTCCATGCAACTTCAGAGCATTTAGTAGTTTTTGAAATCTACTAAAAATGTCAGTGAGAGACTCACTATCTTCACTATGAAAGTGCTCATATTGCTGAATTAACAACTGCATCTTATTTTCCCTAACTTGTTTAGTGCCATCACAGATAATCTGAATTGTATCCCAAACTTCCTTGGCAGTTTTGCAATTGATGATGTTGTCAAACATATCACCATCAACTCCATTGAACATGATATTGATAGAATTCTTTTCTTTCCTGACTTGTTCAATATCAGGATCTGACCATTCATGCCTTGGCTTGGGAACTGATGGTTCATTTCCAGTTGCAACTCTCATTGGTACATGAGGACCTCTCTCTATGCAATCCACATAGGCCTCATCTTGAAAAAGTAAATGGAGATGCATTTTTACCTTCCAGTGATGGTAATTATCTTTGTCTAGAAAAGGAATCTTGACTCCAACATCCTTCTTGTTCATCTTGTTGTTTGTTGTAATCTTTAAACTATTTGTTCTTCAAGAGCTTGATCTGATACCAATTGTTAGTCCCTAACAATGCAACAAGAATTACAGAAGGGGGTTGAATGGAATTCTTGAAACTTTTTCTTAGTTATAAAATATTCTAACTCAATATATATATGTGAGTGATTTGATTTGCAAAGTGCGGAATGATAAATTGAAATGAATCAAAACACAAAGTAATAAAAACACAAGTCTTTAAAACTTTCTGGTGGATTTGAATGTATCCACGAGATATATATATATATATATATATATATATATATATATATATATCGAGAGAACCCTGTAAAGATTGAATAGCTCATAGCTGCTTACAAATAAGAACAACTAAACTTACAAAGAAATGCTAAGGATACAGCTTACAATTGTTTCTATGAGAAAATGTATTGCTTAGTCTAGTTGTTGTTTTACTTGCTACTCTTGGTTTATATATTACCAAGATTACACAGTAATAAGACAAGATAATAAAACAAAATCTATCAGTCTAATACTATGCTGCTTCATTACTCTCAGCATCTTTGAATATCTTCATCCTAGCATGGAAATGGCAATGCTTCTTGTTCTCAAAAACCTAGTTGAATAGGATACCACATTCCTTTTGCAAACACTCGATGCATGTGACTGTGTTGTCACAGTCAACAGATGTTTGAATGGAACATTCATCGGGTACATGATCATCCGTCGGGTTGTCTTATTGATCATCCGTCGAGTAACTTTGTTGATCATCCATCGAGTAACTTTGTTGATCATCAGTCGGGTAGCTATTTGGCACTTAACTTCATTTTATTTATACAGGATTATAAGACATCACATATTTACAGTTAATCCACATATTCTGCATATCTAATTAAAGTCAACATGACTTATATGCTACTACAGAATCTATACAAAGGTGTTTACAGAAATATGCTTCATGACTTATTGTTACATAAGCTACTCACTCAATGGATGTCAAATCATCATCATTCTGGACTATATTAAGTCATTCGTCGGGACTATATTTGATCATCCGTCGAGTGCTATATTTTACACTAAGTAAAATCTACTAAGGTGTTTTGTTAATGAAATCATCAAGTTCACAACATATTCCCAACACTAATTATCTAGTATTTAAGACTCGACTAACCATATAAATCACATAGCACATAAGTCAGGTAGTCATTTTAGGCTTTAAAATATTTTAAGAATTGAAATCGACTCGTATTCGCATTATCGAACAATATCTGACTCGTTTCCTAATTTTTGGAATATATTAGACTCATATTTCTAATTATTAAGGTCTATAAATAAATAAATATCGAAAGCCGACTCGATCCATAAGAAATTAAGATTTAAAACTATTTTTATAGGAAACATATCATTTTTCTGAGTCTAAGGGCTTTCGTTTCATTTAAATCGGATAAACGGTTCAAATAATATTCAGTTTATAAGAATGAATCATTTATTATTCAAAATAATTAATTATTCAAATTAATTAAACCTCAAATATATTTTTAAATAATTATTTATAAAAATCTGAATTAAAAATGATTTTTCCATAATTTTTGGAACTAAAATGAATTTGAAATAAATTACTCAAAATAAACTGATCAATTATCAAAATAATTAATCAATTTAAATAAATAATAAATAAGTAATATATAAATTAATTAATTAATTATTTAATAATTTCGAATTTTGGAAAATATTTCAGATTTATTTATAAAATAAATCAATTAATCTATAAAATTAATTAATCAAATTATTTAAATAAATAAAACTGATTTTTAGAATTTATAAAAATAAAATAAAATAATAAAACCCAGAAACACTTTTCTGAAAATTGAATTGGGTCAGAATGGATCAAAGCTGGGTTCTAAAAATGGGTCAAAATCCGGGTTATGAAGAACATGACCGAAAATTGCCCAGAGTCCGGCACCGGCCAGGATTCCGGCAACCCGTTTTCAGGCAAAAAACAACACCGTTTGGTGTGTTTTTCAGCTGGGTTTCATTCCAAATCATCTAAGCAACATGTTTCCCAGTAATAATATAATTTTTTAAGGGGGTTGGATACAATTGTATAAATGTTTCGAACAAGTATGAAAAATATAACAGTTCTTTATATTTATGAGAAAAACTATTACAAACTCTCTCAAAAAATACTGATGTTCTTGGGAGCTGTTAGGTCATACAATGCTAGAGTTAATTCACTATGTGATGACCTAAACTATATTTATATATTACACAGCTGCTACAAATTAATCTAAGATATGTACTATCAAATACTAACAGAAAATGATACATATCTTTAACTGAATAGGTAAAGTCGTTTGACTCAGAACACAATAGATATCTATTCCTCAAACGAAGGAACATAACCAATCTTCATAGCTGACCATCTCCAGATGCTGATGATATGCAAATACTAATGATGTGTTAAATCCTGACGACGCACCAAATAATGATGACATCTTAACCACGGCCAGATCTTGAGCTTCTTCTGATCATTGAGAATCAGCATGTAACAATCTCCCCCAATTTATGCTTTATGTAATGAAGCACAAATTCAATTCTCAATGATGCCAAAACCAATTACAAAATGTACAAGGAGTAAAGCTTACTTCAGTATCTTAAGATAATTGATAGTTGTTTCCAGAAAGTTGTTCAACCTTTCTTCCTCCTTGTCTTGTAGGACTTTAACAAGCTTTTTCTTCAACTCTCTCTTCTCTTCGGTATCTTCTTCAAGCTGATAGATGGCTGATCTCAGTTTAGAGATTGAACTTGTATTCAATTCAAGATCACCAATGAGTATAAAGCTCAAACTAATATCTTTATGATCAGGACTCAAGGATAACTGAGGATTGTTGAGAAAAACTTTTAGAACTACAGCTCCCTTTTGCATCTTCATTTCTTAACCAGTATAAGTTCTGTACATAGGAACATAATCACCATTATATTTATCATCTTTGGTCATGACTCTTCTTTTGATAATTTCAAGTATCATGGAAGACCAATTTCCGGTGACACTATTCTCAACTCTAAGAAGATAGTGAATGTATTTCAACTCTGTCACAGTCTTCATCAAGAGTTGTTGTAAGGTAAAACTCTTTACTTTACCATCTCTCAAAAAGTACATAATCTCTTCTTTGACGTCATTATCATTTATCTTTCTATATACAATCTTCACCGCTTCAACATTTTCAAGATGTGAAGGAGTAACTCTTGCAACCAGATTGATTTGTATCCAGTAAATCAGACCTCAAAATCTCCATTCCAGAATATCCAATACCTTATCTGGTTCGAGTTTTGATAAGCTTTAGAATTTCATTATGTTCCACCCAAGAAGGTTTGTTGATGGACTTGTCAACATCTTCCTGTTCTGAAATAGGATTTCTTAGTCCCGTTGACACATTTTCAATATGCTTAAACCCTTTAGGATAATTGAATGAATATACATCGTTCCATCTTCTATCTTGCTTTCTGAAAGGAGCATAACTTGTAGGTAAATCATAAATCTTTCCTTTTGCTTTATGCCATTGCTCTCGCTCTGAATTTAGAATTCTCTGCACATAATCATGACATGCTTGATCAGCTTTCCTTCTGTCAATTCTTTCTTGTTCATCAACCTCTGAGTTTTGAGAATCAACTAATGTAGTAAGAACCAACTGATTTAATGCTTTGATCACCTTTTCATCAGTGTCAAAATCAGCTATCAGATTTTCAGTATCAGGATCTGCTTTATCCTCAGGATTTGTGTCTGATTCAAGAGGTACATTCAGATATGTTATATCAACTTGAGCAACATCAGTGGCTGATCTTTTCTTCCTTTGAACAATCAATTCTTCAGTCTTCTGAACTTCTTCTGCTAATTCATGTCCTTCTATAGGAACATAACCTTCTCTAATAAGACATTCATAAATGCAGAATCAATTGTAACCATTTGACTTGATTTAGGAGTCCTTCCTCTTCCTCCTCTTCCTCTAGCTCTTGTAGATCTTCCACCTCTTCTTCCTCTTCCTTTAGAGGTGTTGATTTCATCTTTAATTTGAGCCATTAACTCCTTCTATTGCATAACTGCTTCTTCAGTTGTTAGATCAGGAAATTCTTCAATTATCATTCCAAGAGCACTCCTAGCACTCTTTTTCTCAAACTTTTTATCTTTGTAGTACATAATAATCTCTTCACCTGTTTCCTTGTATCTGTCAGGAAAGAATCACCCTTTAGCATCTACTAAGTTAAAGATTGTAACATCACCAGTCTCAGGAGCATCATCAGTAGTTTTGTTCTTGGCTCATGAGCACCAATAGACTTTCCTTGTCCTGAAGAAACATACCTTTTAGAATGTTGAGGTTGTTGAGCAGTAGGAACAATTGGAACATTGGCAACTGGATTTTTATCACCATTAGTATCTTTATCCTTCATCTGAATATAATCTGGTGTACATTTTATAGCAACTATCTTCTCCTCCTTTTTGGCATCAATATTTGAAAGAGAAAATATAGCATCCAGTTTGTCAGCCATAGAAGATACTTTAGCTTCCAAAAGAAGAAAATCTAGAATCCATGCTTTGTTGAGATTGAACCACATTGTGAATAGAAGTTTTCACGTTTGTGAGTTCAGCTGAGGTAGGTTTATTGAGCATGAATGCATCAATCTTTTCCTTTAAACTAGCATGAGATTCCTTCATATCAGCAAGTTCAGAATGAATCCTATTCACAAAAATAGTTGAAGCCTTAAGATGCAACTTCAGATCAAGATTTTGAATTTCATCATAGGCCCTATGAACATGTTGCATACCAATAGCAGATGAAACAGAAGTATTTGCATTTCTCCATTTAAAATCCCATTCAGGCTTTCTAAAGTGCTCAGCATCAACATTGTAATAAGAGGGATTCTCACTGAAATATGAAGAAGAACCAAAAGTAGACTTCTTAGATACATCAATAGCAGCCTTAAGCCCAGCTATGTCAGAATCATCATCATCATATCAGAACCAGAACTAGACAGACCCTCAGAAGAATTTACAGAACTAGGCAGAATTGCTTTGCCTTTAGATGAATCCTTAGCAATAGGTGTCTGTTCCTGATGAGATCCTGAAACATAAACAAGATAACACCTAAATCTCTCTTTTCTTTCCAAGTGATCTCATCACTTCTGACACATACATTACTTTTGAGAGTAATATTTTTCTCACAGAAGAAAGTTTATAAGTAAAGAAACACTTATAAAAATCTTTTCTCAAAGCTACCTGTCCTTTTTCCAGTACCGGAGACTGCCACTCAAAAAGTTATTTTCTCTCATAATATTTTCACACAGTCTCACAGAAAGCACAATCACACCTTGATCAAAGAAATAAGAGATGGCTGAGAGAAGTATTATGTTTGTCTTATAAATAAGGGTCACCTCAAATAAGAGACTACTTATAATCATACAAACATGAGTAACAATGTGTAAGAGAGTAAGCAATACCTAAAGGTGAGTCCTCAAGGGAAAGTGATGATATTGGAGGAACTAACAACACATCAGGATGCTTTGACAAACTAGTAATCAACAAAGAAGCATCAGTAGTAGCTGTTGTAGTGGAAGAAGGAACAGCATCAGGAGTTGACTTGTCAATAGGATGAGATAAGCCAACAGTAATACTTTGAATGGATGGTTCTTGTGGGGCCTGAGGAATATGAGATGCTTCAGCCAGTTTTGGTGAAGGTTCTTGTTTACTCTCCTCAAAAATAGGATCATTAAGAACTGCATCCA
This sequence comes from Apium graveolens, assembly GCF_009905375.1. Lineage (NCBI taxonomy): Eukaryota > Viridiplantae > Streptophyta > Magnoliopsida > Apiales > Apiaceae > Apium > Apium graveolens. The sequence goes on from NC_133647.1 coordinate 104,296,240, forward strand.
CCTTTGACAATTCTTCCTGATGAGCCTTCTTTTCCTTCAGTAGTTGCTCAGAATCAGCAAGAAGGTCACCTTGAGCAAAATCAACAATGATTTGTGCAGCCTCTTGGTCTACATCTTCCCTTTGAGACTTAGGTTCTTGTGTGACTGGATGTGTCTCAGTTGCTAAATCCCTTTGAGACTCAGGTTCTTGTGGACTAACATCCATAGCAGAGGACTAAACCTTGTTCTTCTTTCTGGTGTACCCAACTGCTGATCCACCTTTTCTTTTCAAGCTGCTCTTTTCAGCTGTCTTGGTCACTTTAGTTTATTTGATTACTGGAATCTTTTTGAGTAGAGCACTAGCATCAGTAGTTGGCTCCTTGGGACCACTAATGTGAACAGATGCATCAGGATATGCAACTGTTGGTTTTTTGATCTTCAACCTTGACCCAATCGGAATCTGATCATCAGAATTTGAATCAATAGACATGATCAGTCTTCACTTTCTAACTGTGGAACATCCTTCTTTCTTCTCACTGTCACTTAGTAAGGCCTCTAGAGCTTTCTATTCAGAGTGAATAGATTTCTTAACTAGCCTTTTCTTTATTACATCTGATGCCTTTTGGGAGATACCAGGGGAAGCTAATTTAGGGGCTGGATGAGGGTGTTGTTTAGGAGAAGAAGTTCTTGGGTTAGAAACAAGATGGGTAGTGTCTTGTCCCACAACATCAGTAAGTGGTACAGAGGTGCCAGTATCAGGATTTGCAGGCACTTGTGTAGGAGTAGGTCTATTTCTTAACAGAAATTGCCTGACCTCCCTAGGCAGGAAAAGAGGTCCTGAAAATTCATTCTTTTCATCCCTTTTAATGTGATTAGTGATAGCTTTTTCAGAAATTTGAAATATAGGGAGCAATTCATCATTATCAAATTTAGCATTAGGGCATAGAAAATTGAAAATCAATTGAAGGCATCTAGTATACCCTATAACTCCTGATGTATCTGCTCTCCTAGCAATTATGAATTGAAGTACAGTATTACCATGGTCAAAATTACCAGAGTAAAGGAGGGAGTACCAAATTTTTCGAGAAATAGATGGAAGACAATCAAAATTTGATGTTTTATTCAAGAAACACCCGCTGATGCAGTCAAAGAAGAAAGTCCATTCTCTCTTCAATTTTCTCCTTGTCAGCTTTCCAATGGTTGTGATTTCACCTTTATACCTCAGTGTCCTTAGCATAGCAAACAGTTGCTCAGTTGCATAGTTATCAGGAGCACCATCACAAGCAGGAAGTCTCGAGGCTTGAACCAAGACATCAGTATCAACTTCATACTTGTGTCCCTTATATTCAAAAGAGAAAGCAGTGTTTGTTTCATTAACAAGAGTTGTATTCCATACCTGCATTACAGCCTTGTATGACACTTTGGTAGGATTTGAAAGAGCATACCCAATTGGACATTGGAGTAAGAAATCTTGAATATCATGAAAAGATTTTGGAAACTGCTTATGTGTAAGCAGAGCCAAATAGTTATTGGTGCCAAAGGTGTTTCCATGAATGATAGTAGTTTGGCTGAAGAATGGTGAAACTTCAGAAGATGACATGATGTATGTAGGAGTTGAGTAAGGATATGAGTTAGTTGTAGATAGTGATGTTATCTGTATGATGATTTGTGTCACTGAAGTTCTTGTGGGTATACAGGTTTGCAGCGCTGAATTGTGTATAACATAGACATACGAAGAAGGAAGCTTATATAATTAGACTTCTGACAGATGGAAATTATTGAGTAATAGGATTTATAAGTGGAGTAAAGTGCGGAATTAGCAACAAAATACGCACAGCTTTTTCAAGAATTCACCATGTGAAATTGTTCAACATATAATCCACTATTAATCAATAATTGAATAAGATATTCAATTGTAGCACTAAATAACTCAGAAATTATTTAAAAATAATATTTTAAATTAGAATATGTTGACCTGTCGTCGGTATTTGGAATTGCTTACCCTTCAGGATTTGACAATCTCAGGAGTTGTCGACTCAAATTCATCAGTATTTGTCAAAAAACCAAACTCATTAGAATACCACAATTTAATCTCAATAACCATCAAAATATACATGATAAGTGTATTATTTATAGATTAACAGACTACAATAAGAACAATCACATGCACACACAACTAAAGAACAGAGATTAAATCTTGTAAACAAAAATTTCATTAATAGATTAAAAGATTAGATTTCATGAAATTTTGATTACATGCATGAGAAATTATAAGAGCATCCTAGTCTAGTAGATAAGAACTTCAACAGCCTTAGTCTAATAAGCCCGACAAAGCTGATGGTGAAGAGAAACAACCAGAGGATGTTTGTCGGGATGACTAAGGTGGTGGATGATCATGATTTCTTCCTGCTTTCAACAAGTGAAGTGCAAGACGGAGGATCCTCTCTTGCTGACGAGGGGTGGAGAGATGAAGTGCTCTCTAAAAGCCTAGAAGGTCAGTTTTGGTGACTTTTGGGAGTTAAATACAAATGTCATTTGGAATAGCAGTGATGTGCCATGAACTTGGCACCCCAGCACGAAAGAGTGTCACTATATTTATGCCATGGCTGTAAAACCAACCGAAGTTCTCCATTATTTGAGAGAAGAAGAAAAAATTAGAAGGAGTTGAAAAATGAAAGAGATTTCAGAATTTTATGTTGGGAAGATATGATTAGACTGGATGATGAATGGTGGTTTAAATAACCAGGAGAGAGGGAATATGAAAGCACAAGGGGTTTGGTTAATTATTAACTGCAGAGTTAAGTGAATGATTTAACAAAAAAAAATGTCTAAGTGATACGCGTCTCCCTGGACTGATTTGTAATGATGACAAAGATATATGTCTACTTGCACATTTTGAAAATAAATTACCTAATTGAACATGCATATAGAGAAATACATCATTAATTCCCAAAATGATATCTTTAAAAATATTTAGGACAACATCAAGATTTGATCAATATATATCAGGATTTGATCAAATAAAAATTATTATATGTCCCAACTAACCCTACCAAGTTCATTGACAAGCTTTGTAAATGTTGCTTCAGGTAATGGCTTTGTGAAGATATCAGCCAGCTGCTGATCAGTGGAAACAAAATGAAGCTCAATTATCCCTTCCATGACATGTTCTCTTATAAACTGATATTTGATACTGATATGTTTAGTAAGAGAGTGTTGTACTGGATTTCCTGTCATGACAATTGCTCTTTGATTATCATGATACATAGGAATTTTAGAAAATGATAATCCATAATTTATGAGTTGGTTCCTCATCCATAGTAACCGTGCACAGCAGCTTCCAGCTGCAATATATTCAGCCTCAACAGTTGAAGTAGAAATGGATTTCTATTTCTTACTTAACCATGAAACTAATCTTCCTCCTAAAAACTGATAACTTCCAGAGGTACTCTTCATGTCTATTTTGCATCCAGCAAAGTCAGCATCTGAATAGCCACACAATTCAAAATTAGCTTCCCTTGCATACCATAGACCAAGTGATACAGTACCCTTGAGATATCTAAAGATTCTCTTAACTGCAATAAGATGTGGCTCCCTAGGATTTGCCTAAAATCTTGCACACAAACAGGTGGCAAACATAATGTCTGGCCTACTAGCCGTTAGGTACAAGAGAGAACCAATCATACCTCTGTAGTTTGTGACATCAACTGGTATACCTTCATGAGGATCAAGCTTTATAGTAGTTGCCATATGAGTAGTTGCAGGTGTACTTTCTTGCATATTAAACCTTTTCAACAGATTCTTTGTGTACTTGGACCGATTAATGTACATGTCATCATCAGTCTGTTTAATTTGCAATCCCAAGATATAGCTCATCTCTCCCATCATACTCATTTGATATCTTGATTGCATCAACTTTGAGAAATTATCACACAGTTTTTGAATGGTTGATCCAAAAATGATATCATCCACATAAATTTGAACTAAAAGCAAATTGTTAGGAAATGAATAACACGCAGAGGGGGGGGGGGTGAATGGGTTTATGTTGTTCTTGTGCTTTTCTTGAAGTATTATGGTTTGAACAAAGTAAATGTAATCTTGTAGTGATATGTGTTAGTACTGAAATTTAAACAATCAATAACAGTGAACACAGATATTTCAAAACTCACTTAATTTTATATTAAAATTAAGAATGTTTTGCTACAAAATTTCTAGGCTCTTTGTTCACAAATAGCTTAGCTTCTCCTTGAGAGAAATACAATATTTTCTATCTAAATTGTTATTTTTAACAAAGGACCAGTGTTAACTTTATATTTTAGTTAACTACTGGTTTACACAGTGTATAATAAGACATGCTATTTAATTTAGTAAGCTGTCACTAATCATTTCCATTTTGGGAAAAGTATAACTTCAATTTCTGGCTTAGCATATCTTTGCACCCTGTGTTAACTTTGATCTGCCTTTGTCAATTATTCTTCACCGTTGATCTTGTACATTCTTCAAGCTGATTTTTGTAGACTTGTCAATCCAGCTGGTTGGATTGTTTGTTGATTATAAATCATGGATATTGAACTGGTCTGTAATTTGTACTTTGAGATTTTAACTCGAGATCTTCAGTTAGGCATATAGAGATCTTGACATCTCGATAAGTGTATTGACTTATTGAGATCTCTAATTCTCCATAGTAGATTTGACTTGTAGAGGTCTCTGAGTTCTCTTTAAGAGAATTTGACTTGTCGTGATCTCTTAGATTCATGTCTTCACTTTGACTTATCGATATCTCTGAGACTTTAATGATGTTTTGACTTATCGATATCTTAGAGATCTCTAGTGATATTTGACTTGTTGATATCTCTGAGATCTATAGTGACATTTTGGCTTGTCGATATCTCAGAGATCTCTAGTGATATTTGACTTGTTGATATCTCTAGAGTTCTCTAGTGAAGAAATGACTTATCGATATCTCCAATCTTCATGTCTTCAATTGGCTTGTCGATATGTCTCTGAGTTCTCTAGTAGCTCTCCTGACTTCTCGATAAGTCATTTGGAGTTCTCTATATCACTAAATCTATGACTTATAGAGGTCTTGACTTAGAATATTTTTATTAAAAAAGATTTATTCAACTCCAAGCTTCTTCATAATTCTTCTGAGGCATGATCTTCTTGATCTTCTTCCAAATAGAATCCTTAGGCTTGATAATGTTTAAACAAAAAGACTCCAGTCCGCTCTTTGACATTTTTACAGACTTTAAATGTTACAATACAAAAATGCAAACAAATATTACAATACAACTTACTTAGGGTTGTCAATTTGACATAGTCTTGTTAAAGTACAGGCATGTCTTGCACAACAATCTCCCCCAATTTGTGAGAAGATTGCTTAACACAATTCATGCCTGTTAACAAGACTAACCTCAAGTTGAGATGGAAAATAAAGTAATTACATGAAAATTGAAACAATTACAACTTTTATACATTAGAAGATTTACAAAGTTTAAGTAGTTACAAGCATCAGGTAAAGACTGTTTTGGGTTCTGTTTCTTCTCTAAGGATATCCTTTAACTGAACAAGAATGTCAAGTTCTTCTAGAATAGGTGTCCCACTTAGAGCTTCTACAAGCTTGATTCTATCTGCTCTTGGATAACCACTATTTAGTAAATCAATTCTAAGTTTAGAGAATTGGCCAACTTTGATGTTTAGAAACTTCCCATCTTTAGATATTCTTCTCTTTCCTTTTGCTTTCAGTTCTTCTGACCTTTTTATGAACTTTTCAATTTCCTCATCATGCTTTCTCTTTATTTCCTCATATTCAGCCTCATTTATTTTTCTCTTTTCTTCTCTTTCAATCAACCCCTCAGCCAGAATTGATCTCCATGCTCTTGTAGCAGAATTCTTATCCTTTAGTAGGCTTATCATTCTCTTGATTTCTGTGGGAGAGAGAGAATCCATTAAAGTGCATCCAAGGAAGGTGAATGACCCATCTTCATAGTAAATTCTAACTTCCCCTAGAGATACAACCCAGACTCTAACTATTTCCTCGGTAAGTTGTTGAAAATAATTTTCATCTGAGATGCACCAATTCAAAGGTAGAAAGTCAGTTTACTTGAAACAATTCCAGATGGCCCTTTCAGTGACTTCTACTTTTTCTGTAGGCTTGGTTTTTTTAGGCTTCCTCCCAACAGATTTGTGATTGACTTTTAGTGAAGTCTTGGCTAAAGGTAAGTTTGTGATTTTCTTGAGAAATGTTTGGCTTGTGGTGATTGGAATTTTTAGGAAAAAGTTAGCTGTTTGTTTGTATAAAATTTTTGGCTTAGAGGTTAGAAGTGGTTTGTTGATTGAGGTTGTTGGCATAGAAGATTGAGCTAGAGGTTGGGCTAGAGCTGTTTGGATTTTAAGTGTTTATTGTGGTTCTGAGCCATCATGTCTCCTCTTACTCCTTCTCTCACTTGCTCTCTTCTTCTCATCATTTTTCTTTTCATCTTCCTTCTTCTTTTCTCCACCCTTGCTTCTAGATGGCTTAGTGGATTGACTTGGATTTGAGCCAGAAGGATTTTGATCATCTTTCTTCTGCTCATCGTCATCCAAATTATCCTTGTTGATTTGAGTTTTGGGCAAGTTGGCTTCAACATCACTCAGGTATCTCCCCAACAGCTTTATCATCTCTACATCATCAAAATTCTTATTCTTCTTTGATTCTAAACCAGTTTCCAGAATCATGATAAGCTTCTTGTTGGCCATGACACATTGTTTAGGGATTTGGAAGTGTTTGAAGTGTTTGGTGTTAAGACAGATGTATGTTATCCCTTGTTTGGCTATAGGTATGCTTCAAGAAAAGCAGCCACTTGTGCATTTTTCAATTCAGTTAGCAACAAGGTGTCCTCATGAGTCACAATTCTTACTTTGTTTATCATAATGTCCAACTCAGATGTCCTCCTTGAGACAAGATAATTGAGAGACACCTGCATACATCTATCTATCCCAGAGTCATTTGTGTTGACCACTATCCTCTTTTATTGAAAATTGTCTTGATTTACCATGATCACCCTTAAGAAGTTTATTGTCTTGTCCAGGGCCTTTTTGTATGTGAAGTGATTATTGTTGATAGAAGCTTTTAGAGCCTTGAGCAATTCATCAAATTCTCTGCTCAGACTTGGTCCTTCAGCAGCCCAAATAAGCCTCTCCATGTCAAGATCTACTTCTTGATTTAAGCTCTTTTCAGGACCCTGGACTTGTTGAGTAGATGATCTGGATCTTGCTAGCCTAGCCTCTATCTCCCCCTTAGCCTTGTTATGGCGCCCTCCAAACCCGGGTCAGAAGTTTGGGGTCCACACACACCTTATTTATAACCTGCTTATAACAATAATAAAGATAATAATAATATGCAGTGACCCTACTTACCAACTACCACGGACCGCAACAGGTTAAAGTATGTACACAAGCCAAACACATCTACTTATATTACAAACCGTTAAAATCCCAACTATCCAACTCAAAACTGAGTATTAAACATTATTACAAACTTTTACAAACTTAAATTATCCCAAAAGAAGCCTACTAGCTCAACTTGATCAACCTGAACCCCTAGCTCTCGCGCTGGACTGGAGATTCTCGCTACCAACTGGTTCCTTTTTAACTGGAAAGAACATAAACAACATCGCACAAATGAGCTAACTAACTCAGCAAGTCACAATGACAAAACTGAGAATAATGATCATCAGGTAAATATGGTTATGATATCAGGTGAACAATGGATTATGATTTAGAATTGAATATTATATTTTCATTTTAAAAACCAAGGTTAGGTTGCTGATCAGTCACATACTAACCCCGAGCAAAGCACACATCACTGCTCTAACTACTGGATCCAAGGCACACATTGGCCTAACTTGACCATTATATGGTTCGACCATGAATCTAATCCACAATTTTATAAAAACAATCCAATTCTAACATAATAACAGAATAAGCAATAATAAACAATAAACAGAATCATTAACAACATTTGATGTTCAGTAATGAAATGGTTTCAATCTGCATAAGGATTAAAAGAACATTTTAAAAGCTTGGACGCTAGGTAATGAAAGAATCCGATAACAAAAAAATCAACATTTCAGGGTTTCAAGGATTTGGTCTTTCAAAGCATAAGATTCAATGGTTTGAGTATATGGGTAATTCGATTCAGTGTTTGGTATTTAGTTTGTATGTATTTGTGGAGAAGTATCGTATATTTGTGGTTCGTATTTGGGTATACAACAATCAATGGTCTAGAAAGAATCAGGTTTACGGTTTAAGATCAATAACTGGAATCAGGGTTTAGGGTTCAGTGCTTCAAAGCACTTGCAATATCAAACAGGACTATCAATCACTACAATATCTCGAGAAAGTTCAGAACACTTACCTGGTATTAGCTTACTACACTGCACTCGCTTCCAATAACAACCGTCTTACTCCTCAACTACCTGTTTCCCTTTCCTACGTCTTGCCTCTTCTGCTCATATATTATAAGCATCTATCAATATTTAACTCATACAATTCTATTCAACACATATTTCTATCTACCCTTCGTTTCACCCAAATCCGATTAACGGATTGAAAGTTACGCAATAAAAAAGTAACTATCGAATACATAGACCGATAGTCAATCAACAAGTCACATATAACACATAACACGTCACATAATCAATGATATATCATTTATAAAGAAGTCTCGGGTCATAAATAGGCTTTCGGGTACTTAAAATGATTTTTAAAACATTTTTCAGAATTAAAAATGGGTCGTTAGATCAATTTCGGAATAATAAACAGGGTTCGGTTGGCCAATTCTGGCTTCAAAACAATTTCATAATAATTATCGAGCCTTGAAAACAATTTAAAATAATATTTTAAAGCTCGAAACTATTTTTTGGAATTTTTCAAAATCATTTTTAAATAAATAAATCCAATTAAATAATTAATTAAAATCAATTAATAATTAATTAAATCAATTAATCAATTAATTTCCGAATTAATTGACCAATTAATCAATTAAAAATTAACTGAAATTAATTAACTAATTAATTCAGATTTATTTTTAAATTAAAACCAATTTTTGCAATTGAAATAATAATTTTTAGAATTTCCAGAAATTAAAAACGAATTTTTATAATAAAAATAAATAGGAAATATGATTTTTTGAATATTTTCAAAACAACAGGGGCTAAAGTGCAATTTTGCACCCCCGTCGCCGGAAAACGTCCTGTCTCGCCGGAGACGAAGTTCCCGGAATCCTCACACCTTCACAAGCTCCAGATTTAATCTACAATTCACCAGGAATCTAACCATACCATTCAATCACACAGACAACCACTGAATAGGCCGGAAAATGGTCGAGAAGCTCGCCGGTTTCCGGCGAACTCGACGTAACTTTAAAATCACAACTCCCTTCGATTCAGACATCCTCTGTTAACGAGCTATATACTAATCGATTGCAAATTTCATAAGTAACACAACCCACTATAAATCAACAGCTAATAACCCCTAAATCAAAAACCCCCAAATTTCAATTGAAAACATTCATACGGGTTATAAACCCTAATTTCAAAATTCGAAAATCAAACTCAATTTTGAACATGTTATTGAACTCCAAATCATTCATATAATATATCAAAATCATCAGGAAAACAAGCTCTACAATATGCAAGAATCAAATCATATAAACAATCATCCGAACAAAAATTCATATTTTTAATAAAATTAATTCAAAAAAAAATAAAAAAATAGAAAATAAACCTTGATTTCTGCAGGTGTCTGGATCACAGAATCTGGTAGAGCTCTTCAAGACCTTCAGATTGGTTACTCGAGCTTTCCAAACTGAATTCAATAACACCTCCAAAAGCTTGTTTGATTCTCGAAAGATTATATGAATATAAGGTTTTTCTCTGAAAAATTATATAATTATCTGTCTGCAAATGATTTTGATACGAAATAAAATACGGTAAAAGGCTATTTATATTTACGAAAAATTAGTATCCCGTTGGATCATTCCGGATATAAAACGGTACGTTTATTTATAAAAACTGATCCAACCGGTATCGGTTTTCGGGATAATTATCCAAATCAGTACAATTTGTACTGCGGTCTTGGTCTTAGCGCCTGATTACACGTACTACGAGGTGATAATTGGGATAGTTTAATAAAAAGCTCCCATTTATCGAAAATACGAGTTCTATTGATTTACCGAAACGAATATTGTATCGTAAATATTGCGCCGGGACTTGCACAGGACAAACCGTATGCCGGATCGAAAAAGTCAAAACATGGAATATGCTCAGAATATTACAATTAGGTTAGGAAGGAGTTCTTGGAAGAGTTTCGGGTTCCAAAAACGTAACAACGGATGATGTCGGTTGGTTCCCGTTTTTATAAAATAGATTTTAAATACCCGAAAAAAGATTTTATAAATTTTATATGATTCTTATAAATTCATAAATCAACATAAAAATAATTAGGAAGATATGACAATTATCTATATTTTATTTTGGACATATAAAAATCAAAATACTCAATTAATATTATTTTTAAATATCCAACACATATAACACTTAACAATTAATTCATAGAATAGATACTGAACACAGATAATAATTATTTATTAGCGAAAATAATTACACGATATATCCCGGATATTACACTTGTTGTCAAGCATGAGGAGGGGAGTAGGAATTTCAGGGCTTATCTGTTCTGGAAGTGATGGTAGATGGATGTTGAGCTTCCCAATGATGGCTCCCAAAGAAACAGAGTTTTGCATTTAAAGGTGCTTGTGAGAGTCCATCAGGGTCTTTATGTTTGTCTGTTGACTTTTGACTAGAAAAGTCAAAGCCTGAACCTGAGTGTTGAGAGATGCATTGGAGGTTTCCAAGATAGACTTAAGATCGGGATATCATCAATTGAAGATCAAAACTGAAGATATTCCCAAGACTGCTTTTTGTACTAGATATGGACATTATGAATTTCTTGTAATGGCATTCAGTTTGACCAACACACCAGCAACATTCATGGATTTGATGAACAGGGGTATCTAAGAGGTATTTGGATAAATTTGTGATTGTATTTATTGATGACATCTTGATTTACTCGAAGACTGAAGAAGAACATGCCAAACATCTGAGGATTTCTATGGAAATTTTAAGAAAAGAACAACTTTATGCGAAATTCTCAAAATGCGAATTTTGGTTAAAAGAAGTACAATTTTTAGGGAATTTCATCAGCATGGAAGGAATTAAAGTTGATTCAGCGAAGATTGAAGCCGTACTAAATTGGGAACGACCAAAAACACCGATAGAAGTCAGAAGTTTCTTGGGATTGGCAGGTTATTACAGAAGATTTGTCAAAGATTTTGCGAAAATGGCAACGCCACTGACCAGGTTGACTCGAAAAAGTGAAAAGCTCGTATGGGACAACAAATATGAAGAACGTTTTCAAGAACTGAAGAATCGGTTAGTAACTGCATCAGTACTTGTGTTACCAGATGAACAGGGAGATTTCGTTATTTACAGCGACGCTTCATATCGAGGACTAGGATGTGTATTAATGCAACACGGTAATGTAATTGCATATGCTTCGAGATAATTGAAACCTCATGAATAGAAATATCCTACACATGATATGGAGCTAGTATCAATTGTATTTGTATTGAAACTGTGGAGATATTATCTTTACGGCGAAAAATGCGAAATCTACACGGATTATAAGAGTTTAAAATATATCTTTAAGCAAAAGGAACTTAACATGAGACAACGATGATGGTTAGAATTGATCAAGGACTATGATGTACAATCAGTTATCATCCAGGAAAAGCGAATGTCGTGGCAGATGCGCTAAGCCGAAAAGAAAGATTAAACTTGTTGACTTCTTCAGAAGAATTAGTCAATGAATTCGAAAGGTTGGAAATTGAAATTCGTATTCGAAATGAATCTACTGAAGTTATTTATGCAGTTACATCCCAGCCAGAATTATTAGAAAAGATTCAAAGGTGTCAAGAGAAAGTGATGAGTCAAGATGATGACAAGTTAACTAGAGAAGAAATCACAACTTAAAAAGATAGTGAAGGAATTATATGCTTTTCATCAAGAATCTGGATACCTAATGTGCCGGAATTGAAAGAAGAATATTACGAGATGCTCATAACTCAAGATATTCTATACATCCAGGAAGTACAAAAATGTATCGAGATATGAAAGAAAACTTTTGGTGGCCAAACATGAAGAAGGAAATAGCAGAGTGGGTAAGTAAATGCTACACGTGCCAGCGAGTCAAAGCAGAACATCAACGTCCAAGCGGATTACTACAACCACTAGATATTCCAAAATGGAAATGAGAATGTTTAGCGATGGATTTTGTGGTAGGACTTCCAAGGACCAAAGTAAATCATAACGCAATTTGGGTGATTATCGACAGACTAACAAAGTCAGCAAATTTTCTTCCAATCAATGAGAGATTTTCACTCGACAAGTTAGTGCACTTATATCTCAAGGAAATTGTAATGCGACATGGAGTTCCAATATCTATTGTATCTGATCGAGATCCACGTTTCAATTCAAGATTTTGGAGATAATTTCAAGAATGCCTTGGAACCAAATTAAATATGAGCACCGCTGTTAGTCCTTTGACAATATAGCAAGAATTACAAAAGGGGGGTTGAATGGAATTCTTGAACCTTTTTCTTAAAATAAAAATGTTCAAACTCGAATACAAATATAAGTGTTTTGATTAGCACAATGCGGAATAAAAACTTAAGTGAATCAAAACATAAGTAATTAAAAATAAGAGTCTTTAAAAACTTTCTGGTGCATTTAAATAATTGCACCAGAGATATATATTATATCGAGAGAACTCTGTGTGCAAGAATGCTCACAGCTGCTTACAAATTTGAACTACTGAGAATACAGAGAAATGCTAATAATTCTGCTTACAAATGTTTCTCACTTTTTTGTATCTCAGATCTTCGTTTCTATTTGCTACTTCTTGGTTTATATATTACCAAGATTACAAAGTCAAAAGATAGAATCACTATAAAAACTATCAGTTTCTATGCTTTGCTACTTTGTTCTCTTTTACATAGTTAATAGGCTTCCTCATTCCTTTTGCATACATCTCGACGCATGTTGTCACTATCAACTGATGTTTGAATTCTTTATCTGTTGGGTTCATGATCATCCGTCGGATTGTTAATCATCCGTCGGGTTGTTGATCATCCGTCGGGTGCTTTGTAGGCTATCTGCCGGGTAGCAATCAGGCACTTGACTTCATTTTACTTATGCAGAATTACAAGACATCATCTATGTACAATTAATCAACCTATTCTGTATATCTAGTTAAAGTCAACATGACTTATATGCTACTACAGAATCTATACAAAGGTGTATGCAGAAATGTAGTACAGACTCATTATTACATGAGCTACTCACTCGATGGATAATAAATCATTATCCGTCGGGACTATAAAGATTCATCCGTCGGGACTAAAATTCTTATCCGTCGAGTGCTACATTATTTCACTAAGTAAAATCTACTTAGGTGTTTTGTTTGTGAAATCATCAAGTACACAACATATGCACAACAATCTCCCCCAATTTATGTCTACTGGAATTGTAGGCATAAATTAAGAGATACTTGATGATAACAAAACATCCTAAACATACAGCTTCAAAGAAAAGTAGATAATACTGAAAGTGCTTCAATTAATCAAAATGTACAAAGTCCACAGTCATTTTCAAGATGCTCCTCTAGCCTGAGCAGATTTATCTAGTTCCTTGAAGGTCTGGATCTTCTTCCAAGCTTTCTGTTGTTTTCATCAATCTGATTTTGGAGCTGCCTGTGGAATTCCAGTTCATCAAATTATGAGAGATTTAGCTTTTCTTGCATTTCCAAGAGAGTCACATTGCTGGAGATGCTCAGTTGGTCTTCTAATCTGAAGAATCTTCTCACACCTTTGTCATCCATAAACTCCATCAGCCAGTAGGGCCTTAGATGCACTCTTCTCCCTGTGTAACGGATGATTAGAGTTTTTGGGAGTGCATCTTTAGTTCTAACACTCCTTAGTTCTTCAATCTTCTTCAATACTAGTCTTCTTGCAGTGACATTGAACCCAAAGTTCTTTTTGAAGGATGAATAAACTTTAATCAGTATAGCTTGGCTCTCTTGAAGAATCCTGTGAAGTGGCCACTGAATCTCCTTTCCTCCTTTGTACTTGAACACTAACCTTTCAGGTAGGTTTCTGTATGCATCAATTCCCCTCACTTCATCTAGTTCATCCAGATAGAGGTTTAGATCAGAAAATTCTTTGATATCACACAAGTACAAGTAGTCTCCCTTATTGACTTTGGGCTGAGCTTTGACTACAGATTTGGATTTGAGAGGTGACAACTTCACCTTCTTGACTGCCCTTGACTTTTTCCGTTTTGGCTTGCTAAGGATTGGTAGACTGAAGTCAGGAATTGGTATGTTATCCCAATCTATTGGCTCATCCTTGGGCATAATAGGTTCACCATGAATATTCCTGTAGGGATCCACCACCCTTATATCTTCAAATACCACAGAGGGCTTTGATGCTTGAGTTGTAGCTGGTGTGGGTTCTTTAGGAAATTGATCTTCCAATTCCTTGTCAACAATATCCAGTTTCCTTTTTGTTCTTTTAGCCAATTCTTTCTTTCTTGGAGATTTCTTCTGTTCTTCAACTTGCTTCCTTGATTCAGTAGCTTCAGATGGTTGAGAGGGAATTTGTTGAGATGAATTCACAGCCTGTAGCTTGGCCAAGATAGCAATCTGCTCTTTCTTTTGTTTAGTCTTCTTTGCATCTAGAGCAGCTTGCTTCTTTTCCTGCTTCAATCTGGCTTTTTCTTCTCTCTTTGCTTGAGCAAATTGTGGATGTCCAGCTACCACACAAATTTCCTTTCCATTTCTGAATATCTTAGCAATTCTCCTTTTTGAAGCTGAATCAGCTGGATCTTTATAGAAAACAATTGATTGACAGAAGCTTCTTCTCATCAGGCTTGGGTGTCTCATACACAGTGTCCAAAGGGTTCTTCAAAGATGATTTTGGGTAGTTTGCCCTTGGTTTAAGAATTATTTCAGCCTTTGGAGACTTGATGCAGGAAGATTGTCCTCTTTCCAGATAGTTCATGCTCATCTCATGCACACTGGTTTGCTTGACTTGAGAGTGATGGATGGCTGACTTAACTGGCTCCTTGATAAGTTGGAACTTCTTCTGTATCTCCTCATCAATCTTCTCCCAGTTGATCAAACTCAACTTTTCTTTTTCAGCAACTTTAAAGTTTGCTGCTGCTGCTTGAATCAGATCTATACCATCTGCAACTGGTGGCTTTGAGACAGTAATTGAAGGCACAATTACCTTAGTGATTTGTATCTGAAGCTTCTCCCCCTCACTTGGTCCTTTCTTCCCCTTTTTGTTATCATCAAGTTGAGGAATCAAGCCTTGTGCTTTAGCCAGTTGCATGAGAAGGTTGGTCTGAGACTGTTGATTTTGAAGAATGGTGACCACAGAGTTTTTAATACCTTGAACTCTGTTCTCCAATTTGGTCAGCCTCTTTTCAGCATCAGATTCTTTTCTCAGTCTCAGTAATAGATCATGCATGGTACCATATGGCATGACTGAATCCAGCTTCTCAGAATTGTAGGTCTTCAAGTCAGCTATATCCTTTTTGAGTTCATCCACACTCAGATTCTGTCTGTATTGCTGTAGCTTCATGAGATGCAGAGAATCTAGGTGAGCTTGAAGAATAGCCTTGGTACCAGCATTTGAGCTCTTCTGAATGGCCTTTTGGATAGACATGATTTGTTTGACCAAGGAATCATTAAATTGTCCTGGTGTAGACTTCTTTGTCAAGGCCCATTCAAGTAAATCTGGAATAAAACTTGGGCCTTCATCTCCCCCTAATTTTATGCTTCCATCAAATAAAACAGAGTCATCATCATTAGAATTTACTCTAAATTCTTCAGATGACTCACCAGCTGTAGGAGGCATTAAATTGATAGCAACTTTATCCCTTTGTAGAGATTCTGAAGTATGTACCAGATTTAAAGTCTTCTCTGCCTCCTCATTGCCCTGAGCAGCCAACAATTGATAGGCTGACACAGGATGAGTAAAAGTGTCAACATCCAAGGAAATGTTATCAATTACAGCTTTGTAATGTTGCTGAAATTATCTTTCCTTTTCAGCATCATCCACAATCATTGACTCATGAGCAATGGCTGGATCCACCCTTATACCATCTGTACCTGCTTTTCTCTCATGTTCTCTCTTTTGTTGCATCAGGGTCTCACCCTGGCTCCCCAACCTCACACCCTCACCTTCACCTACTAAGGTGGGACTCCTCTCACTCCCTTTTGTCAATCCTGAATAAATGGATTGCTGATTTTCACTCATTTCCTCTCCTTTTTCCTGGGAGCAACCCAGACTCTCACTCATAACACTCTGCTCTCTCAATCCTAAGAGTGACTGTACAACCACTAGATCTTCTGCACTTGAAATAATTGAAGTTTGAAGCTGTGCAGAGATACTCGACGGATGAGTGATATCCATCGAGTGAGTGGTAATGCTATCCGACGGATAATTGTTGTTAGGCTTATCCGTCAGGATACAATCACTACTCGAAGGATGAGCAATATCCGTCGAGACAGTAGAAATGAATGAGTTGGGAAGAGAAACTATTGTTGACTCTGTGTTGATTGAAGTTATTTTGGACACAGATGACACAATAGTTTCTGAAAGAATTGGCAAGTGAGCCAACAAAGCATCTAAAAGATGATGCTCACTTGCACTAGATTTTGGTTTCCCCGATAGAGTTAAAGAAGGGGAATCAGGAATTGATGTGTTTATCATATCCACATCCAGAGAGTTTGTTGGTGAGTTTGGTGTATGAGGTGCTTCTATAACTAGATATTTTGGCTGTGACTCCACATTTATTGGAGCCACATTAAACTGAACTTGAGAAGGTGGAGTGATTGTGTCTTTAGCACCAGTTTGCACAGTGTGTGTACCCTGTGCATCCCCAGAGGTTTTAGATTTCTTCTTTCTTGTATAAGTTTGGGGTGAGCTTGTGTCCCTAACCATCTTGGCCTGTGCTCTTGGTTGAGAGCTTTGTTCAATAACTACATCCTTTTGGGAGGATGCAGCTAGAAGTGAGCTTTTGTCCTTTTTAAGCACTGCAGTTTGTTGGGAAACTGCAGTGTGGCTAGGCTGGGATTCACTCAACTCTCCAAACTTATTCTTGGGGTTTCTTTGATGTTCACCCCTTCCCTCACCTGACTTTCCCTCCTTCACACTCCCCTATTTTGCTTTTATGGATTTTTCAACTGGCATCTTTTGAGAGATACCAGAGGGGGTTTTCTTTGATTTAGATTTGGAAATGGTAGTAGGTTTGGAGGCTTTGGTAGGCAACTGTTTGGTCATTGGCACAGTTGCCATAGCTACTCCTGAATTCAAAGAAATAGTTGAGGTTGGAATAGTTGTAGGGATGGATGAACTTACCTCACTTACCTGAGGTGCCTGCATTACAGGAAAGTAGAACATTGGCACACTCTTTTGGTGGTTGGCCCTGTTCAGATCTGCAATGATCCTCCTCTCTTGAACCCAATAATCCAGTTTGTTGTTAGGGTTCTCAAGCACTATTTCTTCACAGAAGTGGTTATCTAATAACATAAAGAATCTAGCATAATAAACATTCTTCCTTCTTTTATTTTACTCTCCTAATTTATAACCTAACTCAAACAAGACAAGGTCACTAAAGTTATAAAATTTATCTGTAACTAGCATGTACAGCATGTTAAGCATGGAAATATTCATTGAATCAAAATTACTGATTTTTCCAGAGAAAACTTTTGTAACTACATCACACATGAAACTCCATTCCTTCCTAAAACCCATTCTCCTAATATCACTCATTTTAGAAGTGGAAAGTGCATAGTGAATGGAATTAAGCATATTGATAATATCAGTGTCAGTGTGTGGTGAATGAAAGGAATATGTCCTAATTCCAATCATGTATTAGGATTTAGGAATAACTTTTTTGTAATCTGTTTTGATTTCATTGATATTAATAAAGACTTGTTTTGTTTTTATTACGGGCTTTATCTATTTAAGTGTTTAAATAAGATATACCATAGTTTAGAGTAAAGCTTTTTATGGATTATGATGAGATCATAATAGTGAGACCTAAAAAGATGATAACTCTAAACTTAAATAGTTCCTGGTCATAGGATTACTAACTAGTAATTAATAATCCGCAAAGATCGGTACATACTATGCTTGCTTCATTATGAAGGATGTCTGTTCTCATAGACATTTGTGTGGTGACACTATAGCTAGTATGTAGGTGCTTATTATAGAATAAGTTCACTGAACATGACTCGCCTAGCTGAACAACTGATGGAGTTCACTCACGTGTCAGCAGTTATTCGCTTAGTGATAGTTGTACAAGTATCCTTAGACTTGAGGTCATCATAGTCATCTTGTGTACACTGAACTATGCTTTGGTTTAGTTCTTAGTCTCCAGGGACAATTATTAGGGCTCTACTGGGTGTAGGAATTTGTACACGAAGATAGTGTATGATCAATAAAGGATCTACCCCTTCCAGTGAAGGAAGCGAATGTTCAAGGTTGATCCACTTATGCTAGTTCAGGAATCTCTGGCCAGAGTAAATGAAATTAGAAAGGAGTTTCTAATTTGCATAGAACTACGCATAATAAATGGTAAGCAAGTGATTAAATTAGATAGGCTTGACACGAGATCCATGCCTTGTATTTAATCGGAACATTGTAGGGTAGAAGGAGTTTATTGTATGGTAACTATTCACTGACAGGTTCTTGGTATTCTAAGCAGTGAATTCATATTATCCGGATAGTCGCGATATGTTGAGAAGCATCACTCACGATGTAGAATAAATGTGATTAATTAATTAATCATATTTAATAAATTAGAGAATTTATATAAATAATGATAAAATAGTTTTATTATTATTTATTTCTACTACCGGCTTAATATTGAACCTACATGGTCATACCATAAAAAGAGAATGATTTAATGGTGGAGGAATTAATTAATAATGGCTAATAATTATTTATTTGTGAAATAAATAATTAATTGGCAAATTTAATAATTGATTAAATGAGATTTAATTGATTATAAATTAATTAAGAAAAGTTCTTAATATTATTAATTAAAGGATTTAATTTTTGGAAATTAAATCAAGAGAGAGAATTATTTCTAAAGTGTTTAGAAAAAGGATTAATAATTAAAAGGTGTTTTAATTATTAATGAGAATAATAAATGGGATAATAATAATAATATTTATGGGAAAATTTCAGCTGAAAATTTTGCCTATAAATACACTATTATAGACCCTATTTTTATTCCAACCCCAAAAACCCAAAAGTTTTAGAAAACCAAATTCTCTCCACCTCCTCCTCCTCCTAAAAGTCGTTTTCTTGGTGGATACCGGTGGAGTGCTTCACACTTGAGGAGCAACTGCTAAGGATCTCTGATCGTTGTCTCCGAATTAATTTTTAAAGGTTAGATTCGATCCCTCGAATTTTTATTCACGATTTATATGCTTTTATTTGGATTTTGTGTGTGTAAAAGTGTTTTGCCAATGCCCCGCTGCGTTAAAAATCCAACAATGGTATCAGAATTTTATGTGCTTGTATGAATTAATTATGATTTTTACAAGTTATATCATGGATAAATTTTGTCTGATGAGAAATCATTTCTCAGAATAATTTTGAATGTTGATCTGGGTTCTACAAGTGTTGTAGATCGTCTGGGTATTTTTTTCATAATTTTATGATGTATAGATTTTTTATTATGAATATTTAAAGTTCTAACAATTAAATTCGTATTAAATAATCATATATATATATAATTGTTAGTAAGTATATATATATTGCATCTGCATATGTGCTGTTGTCTGTGTTATTTTTTGCAACCGTGAAAGAAAAGCAGACAGAGAAACAGTGGTGTCAGAAGGCAGGTCTGTCATGCACGCAAACCGAGGGAGAGAGAAAAGGCGGCTGACTGAAAAAGGACGGAGGACCGCGCGTCGACCACGCGTGCGTGGGGCTCACGCGCTGGCGTGCCACGCACGGCGCGTGGAAGACACGCGCTGGTGACGTCATGCTGACGTCATGCTGACGTCATCAGATGACGTCATGCTGACGTCAGCATAGGGGTTAGGGGCGCGTGAGGCGCGTGGGCGCGTGGGCGCGCGTGGGGGGGGAGGTCTGACACGCGCCTGACAGCGCGTGTGCGCGTGGCGGCGCATGGGACACCTTCTCGGGGCGCGTGAGAGCGCGTGGAAGCTCAGAATTGGGTGATTTTGGTGCCGTTGGATTCGTCTTTTCGAG
Source organism: Apium graveolens (assembly GCF_009905375.1). NCBI lineage: Eukaryota > Viridiplantae > Streptophyta > Magnoliopsida > Apiales > Apiaceae > Apium > Apium graveolens. The sequence continues at coordinate 104,316,617 of NC_133647.1, forward strand.
ACGCTTCTAATGGTATATTATATGATATTTTATGAAATTGTTTCGAACTGTTTATAGCTAACAGAAGTGTTTTTAAGCTGTTTTTAATTGTTTAAATTGCTTTTAAATACTTCATGTGATACATAGAGATGTATATTACTTAGACAAATGTATATAACATGCCTACCCTTGATGTTTATTCATGTTAATATATGTGATATATGCTTAGTTTATCATGCGATGATAGATTTAGGTGAACTTAAATAAACATAAGGCGTTTGTTAGATAACCTAGTATAGTGAAATTGTTTCATAACCTTAATAACAATATTATGAATACAATCATGAGATTCTTGTGTTTGTGAAATACGTGATTGAATATGGATTTTCGATATGAGAGAAAGGATGATTCTGTCAACAACAGATTTCTATCTGTAAGAAAGGGTTATTAAGTGACGCCTCTTGACAATGCTCCACCCGATCTGGGAATCTTCTGATTATTAATTATTGATTTGAAATATTTAATTTAAAAGGAAGAATTTCTTTATAATATGATTATGATTGTAACGTAATATAATCCCTCTAAAATTAAATAATATCAAGTAGTAATTGGCCAATGATACAACGGGCTTGTGTCGGTCATAGCCTTCCAACATGATAGAAAAGTAGTTCTTATTTTTGAATCATTGTCGGTTCGTGCTACAGCCGAGGGCTTTGATTTCGAAATAAGAAATACTTGTCTATTACATAGAGATGTGTACATTGAATAAGAATCTAAAGGTCGGTACGTGCTACAGCCGTGGGCCTTTGGGGACTGATTCAACTGTAAGGAATGTTGGGTTTGACTTGACTTAGAATATTGAGTTTGTCGTGCTACAGCCGAGACTCAATTATTCAAGAGGCTAAAGTTTGATTAGGGAATAACATGAGATGTAATTGACAAGAGTTGTCTGCCTATTGAACATTACATGGGGTTCGTGCTACAGCCGGGGTCGTGTAATGGAATGTAGGATCCCTATTCCCACTAGCATTATGAATGCTTAATTTTTCACGTAGGGGGTTGAATAAATTAGGAAAACTAGTGGGAGCCACTTATGAATAAAGACCCGATTCATATAGTATTTTGAAATGAAATCGAATATTTGCTAAGTGTTGTTATGTGTTTATCATTTACAGATTTACAATATACATTATGTCTTCTGCACTATCACTCAGGAGCATACTAGATGCTCATAAATTGACTGGTCCTAATTATGCTGACTGGCTTCGAAACTTGAGAATTGTTCTCAGGATTGAGAAGCTGGAATACGTGATTGACTCACCTAAGCCTATTGAACCTGCTAGTGATGCACATGATGATGAACATGTTGTGTATCGTAAGTGGATAGATGATGCGAATGTTGCTCAATGCATCATGCTAGCTTCCATGAACATTGAGCTACAGAAGCAACATGAGCATATGGATGCTCACGCTATCCTCATGCATCTACAAGAGTTGTATGATGTGGCGGGGAGGACAGCTCGATATGAGATATCAAAGGAGCTGTTCAGTTGTAGGATGTCTGAGGGATCATCTGTGAATGACCATGTACTTAAGATGATCAATTTGATTGAACGTCTTGGGCAACTTGGTTTTGCCATGGATGGGGAGCTGAGCCAAGACTTGGTCTTGCAATCGCTTCCGAGTTCGTTCTCGCAGTTTGTTGTGAACTTTCACATGAATAAGTTGGATGTCAGCCTGCCTGAACTCCACAACATGTTGAAGACCGCGGAATCGAATTTTCCCCCTAAGAAGAGTTCTGTTCTTCTAATTGATGAAGGTTCCAATCCTAAGAAAAGGAAGAGGAACTCTTCAAGAAGAAGAAAGTAGATGAGAAAATGCCGGTTCCACCAAAAGCTGAAGACCCCAAGAGCAAAGTTGTTTGCTTTCACTATAACAAGGTGGGGCACTGGAAGAGGAACTGCAAGGTTTACCTTACAGAATTGAAGAAGAAGGGTAGTGAGACTACCGCTTCTGATTCAGGTATGTTCATGATAGAAGTGAATATGTCATTTCTACTTGGGTATTAGATACTGCCTGTGGTTCTCAAATCTGCAATTTGTTGCAGGGACCAAGGAGAAGTAGGACTCTTGAGGAAGAGGAGGTGATTCTACTGATGGAAATGGAGCAAGAGTTGCTGCTGAAGATGTAGAATCTTTTCATTTACATATGCCTACGGGCAAGACTATTGTTTGAAATAATTGTTATTTTGTTCCCTCGATTATGAGGAATATTATTCCCATGTTAGACTTGGCTGGATTTTTCATTTATTATTGAGAATAATGAATGTTCTATTCTTAGAGATAATATTCTTTATGGACGTGGTGCATTAAATAATGGTCTGTATATATGTGACATAATTTACTTCAGATTGAACAAACTAATAAAATAAAAGGGATGATGAAAATCTCACTTTATTATGGCACTGCAGTCTCCATTTAGTGGACATGGAAAGAGGGCTGTAGATTTGCTAGGAATGGTACACACAGATGTATGTGGACCAATGTCTAAGCAAGCCATGGGTGGATTTTCATACTTCATTACTTTCATAGATGATAGATCTAGATTCGGATATGTGTTTGATGAAACACATGTCTGAGGCCTTTGAAAAGTTCAAAGAATATAAGTATGAAGTGGAGAAACAACCAAACATAGTATTATAACTCTTCGATCAGATCGAGGTGGTGAATACTTTAATGGAGTGTTTCTAGATTATCTCAAAGTAAATGGTATAGTCTCCCAGTGGACTCCTCCAGATTGGTATCTGAAAGGAGAAATCGAACTTTGTTAGACATAGTTCGATCCAAGATGAGCTATGCAAATCTTCCAGTATTCCTATGGGGTTATGCATTGGAAACCTCAACATATTTACTGAATAAGGTGCCTTCCAAAATCTGTTCCTCAAACTTCGTATGAGATATGGAAAGAAAGGAAACCGAGTCTTAAACACGTTAAGATTTGGGGATGTCCAGCTTATGTCAAGTAAGTTGACCCAGATAAGCTGGAATATTGATCCGTAAAATGTAGTTTTGTGGGATATCCTAAAGAGACTTTAGGGTATTACTTTTACACCGATCATCGGGTGTTTGTCTCCAGACATGCTACCTTCTTGGAAAAGGAGTTTATCCTTGAAGGAAACAGTGGGAGCAAAATTGAACTTGATGAAGTTCAAGAAGCACAAACTACTACAGATCGAGTGGAAACACCTGTTCTGACTAAACAACCTTTTATGGAACAGCCCATTCATAGATCAGGGAGAGTGTCTCGCCAATCTGAGAGGTATTATGGCCTTGTCATTGAGAATGACAATGAGTTGTCGATCATTGATGATGACGACCCTGTAACCTATAATGAGGCTATGAGTAGTGTTGACTCAGAGAAATGGCATAGTGCCATGAAATCCAGAATGGAATCTATGTATACGGTATACAAAAGATAGATTATAGCAGATGGCCAGGTGGAGACCTATAAGGCCAGGCTTGTGGTAAAAGAATTCAAACAAAGGCAATTGATTGACTTTGATGAAGCCTTTTATCTGTAGCCCTGTTATAATCAGTTCGGATTTTGTTTGCGAATGCTGCTTACTACGACTATGAGATCTGGAAAATAGCCAGATGGTTTTCTTTCCACGGGAAATGAAAACCTAGTGTGTAAGCTGCTGCGAACCATATATGGTTTAAAGCAAGCTTCTCGTAGATGGAACATCCGTTTTGATGAGACAATCAAAGAGTTTGATTTTATCAAAAACGTGGATGAACCATGCATTTACAAAAGGGTTAGTGGGAGCGCGATAACATTTCTTGTATTGTATTCAATTAGAGTTGACACACATAACAACATAGCAGACCCACTCACAAAGCTACTTTCTGAAAGTCACTTTGATCGTCATAAAGATGAGATGGGTATTAGATACCAGAGTGATTGGCTTTAGTACAAGTGGGAGATTGAAAGGAATATGTCCCAAGTCCAATCATGTATTAGGATTTAGGAATAACTTTTTTATAATCTGTTTTGATTTCATTGATATTAATAAAGACTTGTTTTGTTTTTATTACGGGCTTTATCTATTTAAGTGTTTAAATAAGATATACCATAGTTTAGAGTAAAGCTTTTTATGGATTATGATGAGATCATAATAGTGAGACCTAAAAAGATGATAACTCTAAACTTAAATAGTTCCTGGTCATAGGATTACTAACTGGTAATTAATAATCCGCAAAGATTGGTACATACTATGCTTGCTTCATTATGAAGGATGTCTGTTCTCATAGACATTTGTGTGGTGACACTATAGCTAGTATGTAGGTGCTTATTATAGAATAAGTTCACTGAACATGACTCGCCTAGCTGAACAACTGATGGAGTTCACTCACGTGTCAGCAGTTGTTCGCTTAGTGATAGTTGTACAAGTATCCTTAGACTTGAGGTCATCATAGTCATCTTGTGTACACTGAACTATGCTTTGGTTTAGTTTTTAGTCTCCAGGGACAATTATTAGGGCTCTACTGGGTGTAGGAATTTGTACACGAAGATAGTGTATGATCAATAAAGGATCTACCCCTTCCACTGAAGGAAGCGAATGTTCAAGGTTGATCCACTTATGCTAGTTCAGGAATCTCTGGCCAGAGTAAATGAAATTAGAAAGGAGTTTCTAATTTGCATAGAACTACGCATAATAAATGGTAAGCAAGTGATTAAATTAGATAGGCTTGACACGAGATCCATGCCTTATATTTAATCGGAACATTTTAGGGTAGAAGGAGTTTATTGTACGGTAACTATTCACTGACAGGTTCTTGGTATTCTAAGCAGTGAATTCATATTATCCGGATAGTCGCGATATGTTGAGAAGCATCACTCATGATGTAGAATAAATGTGATTAATTAATTAATCATATCTAATAAATTAGAGAATTTATATAAATAATGATAAAATAGTTTTATTATTATTTATTTCTACTACCGGCTTAATATTGAACCTACAGGGTCACACCATAAAAAGCGAATGATTTAATGGTGGAGGAATTAATTAATAATGGCTAATAATTATTTATTTGTGAAATAAATAATTAATTGGCAAATTTAATAATTGATTAAATGAGATTTAATTGATTATAAATTAATTAAGAAAAGTTCTTAATATTATTAATTAAAGGATTTAATTTTTGGAAATTAAATCAAGAGAGAGAATTATTTCTAAAGTGTTTAGAAAAAGGATTAATAATTAAAAGGTGTTTTAATTATTAATGAGAATAATAAATGGGATAATAATAATAATATTTATGGGAAAATTTCAGCTGAAAATTTTGCCTATAAATACACTATTATAGACCCTATTTTTATTCCAACCCCAAAAACCCAAAAGTTTTAGAAAACCAAATTCTCTCCACCTCCTCCTCCTCCTAAAAGTCGTTTTCTTGGTGGATACCGGTGGAGTGCTTCACACTTGAGGAGCAACTGCTAAGGATCTCTGATCGTTGTCTCCGAATTAATTTTTAAAGGTTAGATTCGATCCCTCGAATTTTTATTCACGATTTATATGCTTTTATTTGGATTTTATGTGTGTAAAAGTGTTTTGCCAATGCCCCACTGCGTTAAAAATCCAACAGTGAAGTCACATTGTTATTAGGTATTTTGAAACATGCCTTTATCACATCACTATTGATACATAATTCTTTACCTTTGATGGTTAGAGTGATGGTCTTGTCAGTAGAGTTGTAGGTAGCAGTGGTCCACATCTCTTCAACAACTTCACAGAAGATTGTGGCTGATTCCAGCATGGCGTAATTGAGCTTGCAATTCTTCACAAAGTCCATCATCTTGTGATAGTCCTGCGATTGCTGAATACCCTTATTGACCAATGAAGTGAAATTGTTCTTCTCATAAATGAACCCGGTTTGAGACATAATCTTTACTACAGGTGCCATTGTTAGAGAATGAAAGTTTGAAGAGGAGGAGAGTAAGTGTTTTAGAGAGAATGAAATTAGAGCAGTTGAATTTGAGAATGATAAAAGAAAACAATTGCAATGAAATAAGCTTTTATACTATCTCAAAAATAACTGATAAAGTAAAGTAAATTAACCAATAGAAATTGCCTAAAATAGCCGTTTAAAAATAAACTGTAAAAATTACACTCATTATCCATCGTGTAATGCTTACAAACTGTAAGTATACTCGATGGATAATGTACAGGGAATTAACGGCTGAGATTAAGACAATTCGACGGATGAGGATAAACTGTTATCCGTCGTGTCTCAAAAGATTCCAGAAAAGTAATTGATTTTCATTAGCAAATAGTATATCGACGGATGACTAAACTCGATGGATAAGGGTCATCCGTCGAGATGTAAATTTTGACTTAGCCAAAATTTCATCCAAGACTGAAAAACCAATTAAATTTCTGGCTGCTTGACAACTTGCAAAATAACTCAGATAGATTTAAGAGTAATTAACCATACATAACTCACTTACCAACCTTGAAAAGGTGGATTCATCCGGTGGCTTGGTAAAGATATCTGTAAGTTGCTTCTCACTTGGAACAAAATGTAGTTCTACAGTACCATTCATTACATGTTCCCTTATGAAATGGTACTTGATATCTATGTGCTTTGTCCTTGAATATTGCACTGGATTTTCAGTGATGGCAATTGCACTTGTGTTATCACAGAAAATAGGAATTTTCTCAACTTGCAAACCATAGTCTAGCAATTAATTTTTCATCCATAAAATCCGTGCACAGCAACTGCCAGCAGCAATATATTCAGCTTCAGCTGTAGAAGTAGAAACTGAATTTTGCTTTTTACTGAACCAGGACACAAGCTTGTTTCCTAGAAATTGACAGGTTCCTGTTGTACTCTTTCTATCAATTCTACAACCTGCATAATCTGCATCTGAATAACCAGTTAGATCAAAACCAGAATCTCTAGGGTACCAAATACTAAGGTTTAGTGTTCCCTTGAGATATCTGAAAATTCTCTTAATAGCTATCAAGTGAGACTCTCTAGGATCAGCCTAAAATCTAGCACATAAACATGTAGCAAACATTATATCTGGCCTACTAGCTGTTTAGTACAGAAGTGAGCCAACCATGCCTCTATAACTTGAAATATCCATACACTTTTCAGTAGTGTTTAATTCAAGCTTAGTTGCAGTGGCCATGGGAGTTTTTGCAGATGTGCAATCCATTAGATCAAACTTTTTTAAAAGATCAAAAATATATTTAGTTTGATTAATGAATATTCCATCACTAACTTGCTTAACTTGTAAACCAAGAAAGTAAGTTAGTTCTCCCATCATACTCATTTCATACTTACTTTGCATCAATTTGGCAAACTTTTTGCAAAGTTTCTCATCTATAGAGCCAAAAATAATATCATCTACATAAATTTGAACAAGTATGCTAGAGCTATTAACATTTCTCAAAAATAAAGTTTTATCTATAGTACCTCTTGTGAAGTGATTTTCCAAAAGGAACTTTGATAAAGTGTCATACCAGGCTCTAGGTGCTTGCTTCAGTCCATAAAGTGCTTTCAGAAGATAATAGACATATTCTGGAAAATTTGGATCTTCAAAACCAGGAGGTTGACTGACATATACTTCTTCCTCCAAATCTCCATTCAGAATGGCACTTTTGGCATCAATTTGATAGACCTTGAAATTGGCATGGGCTGCATAGGTTAAGAAGATTCTGATGGCTTCAAGTCTTGCAACAGGAGCAAATGTTTCATCAAAATCTATTCTTTCTTGCTGAGAATAGCCCTTAGCAACCAATCTAGCTTTATTCCTGACTACTATGCCATTTTCATCCATCTTGTTTCTGAATACCCACTTGGTGTCTATTGGATTCTTTCCTTTAGGCTTGGGTACCAGCTTCCATACATTATTCCTTTCAAATTGGTTTAGCTCCTCCTGCATAGCTAAAATCCAATCAGGATCCAATAAAGCTTCTTCTACCTTCTTTGGTTCTTCCTTGGAAAGAAAGCTGTTGTATAGACATTCTTCCTGAGTTGCTCTTCTTGTTTGAACTTTATAAGAAATATCACCAATGATAAGCTCAAAGGGGTGATCTTTTGTCCATTTCCTTTGTTGAGGTAGATTAGCTCTAGATGAAGAGACCTCATAGTTGACTTGATGTGTGATTGAGTTTTGATTGTCAGAAACTCCCCCTGAGTTTGTAGATCTTTGATTTGAGAAAGGGGAACTTTCTATAGGTGATCTTTCTTGACTTCCTGCTCCTTTTGATAACCCGACGAATGGTGAATTTTGAGTACCGAGGGATGAGGCAGGTTGTCTCCCGACGGATAACGCAGATTGCCTCCCAACGGATGAAACATTATGCTACTCAACAGATGTTGAGTTTTGTGCTTCATTGGTAGTAGATTTGTCTGCATTATCCTTAGACACTGTTTCTTGATCACTTTTATCATCACTATCATCACTAACCATCTCCACATTGTCAAATTTGAGGCTCTCATGGTAATCTCCATCTTTCAGTCCTTCAATCTTTTTATCATCAAACACAACATGTATAGATTCCACAACAATGTTGGTTCTTAGATTGTAGACTCTATATGCTTTACCAATAACATATCCAACAAAAATTCCTTCATCTGCTTTAGCATCAAACTTCCCATTTTGATCAGTTTGATTTCTCAGGATATAGCATTTGCAGCCAAAGACATGAAGAAAGTTTAGAGTTGGCTTCTTGTTCTTGAACAATTGATAGGGAGTCATGCATCTTGCTTGATTAACCAGAGAAATGTTCTGAGTGTAGCATGCAGTATTTACAGCTTCAGCCCAGAAATATGTTGGTAGTTTAGATTCTTCAAGCATTATTCTTGCAGCTTCAATAAGTGATATGTTCTTCCTTTCCACTACTCCATTCTGTTGTGGAGTCCTTACTGCTGAAAACTCATGCAGAATCCCATTTTCCTCACAAAATGCTCTCATGACAGAATTCTTGAACTTAGTTCCATTGTCACTCCTGATTCTTCTAACTTTGAAATCAGGATGATTGATGACTTGCCTTATGTGATTGATGATGATTTCACTAGCCTCATCTTTAGACTTTAGGAAATATGTCCAAGAGAACTTTGGGAAATCATCTACAATTACTAGGCAAAATCTTTTCCTTGAGATGGACAATACATTGACTGGTCCAAACAAATCCATGTAAAGCAGTTGCAAAGGCTCTTCAATTGTTGAATCAAGTTTCTTCCTGAATGATGCTTTGACCTGCTTCCCTTTTTGGCAGGCATCACACAGTCCATCATTTGAAAACTCCACTAGAGGAATGCCTCTTACCAGTTCTTTCTTTACCAGCTCATTCACGGTTTTGAAGTTTAAATGGGATAGCTTCTTGTGCCATAACCAACTTTCATCCTGACTTTCTTTACTGAGAAGACAAGTTACAGACTCTGCATTGGATGAGTTGAAATCAGCTAGATACACATTTCCTTTTCTCACACCAGTGAGTACCACTTTGTTACTTCTTTTATTAGTCACACCACAGGCTTCTGAGTTGAAAGTTACTGAATTGCCTTTGTCACAAAGCTGGCTGATACTCAACAGATTATGTTTGAGACCATCCACTAAGGCAACCTCTTCAATGATGACATTGTCCTTCGAAATCAAGCCATATCCCACAGTATAACCCTTGCTGTCATCTCCAAAAGTAATACTTGGGCCAGCTCTCTCCTTAAACTCTGTGAGTAGGGTAAAATCACCAGTCATGTGTCTTGAAAAACCACTATCGAAGTACCAAAGATTCTTTCTGTTTCCCTGCACACATCAAAATCAAATCAAGTTGATTTTGGTACCCAAGTTTCCTTGGGTCCTGCCTTGTTAGCTTTCTTTTTCTGTTTCTTAGGTCTTATCTCATTTGACTTAGGAATTTCAGATTCATCCTTAGTCATTTGGGTTGGACCTTTGAAACCATTAATTGCAACAAAATTATCATGCATATTATGACTAACAGGAAATGGCATGCTTGGTGTAAACATGTTATTCCAGTAAGGCATGCTAAATGGAATTTGTGGCATACTATATGCAGCATAATAAGGATTAGGTGCAAATGGCATATTAGCAAACTGTGCATTCATGTTCTGTGTAGGCATAGCATTAACAGGCATGGGAGGCATGGCATTCATGTTAGGAAATTGAGACTGAACAGACATGGGAGTAGGCATGGCCGATTTGCAATTAAAAGATAAATCATTTACACTACCACACTTGACACAGATTTTTCTAGGAGCATATTTATCAGGTGTGTAGTTATTGTGTTTGTTAATCCCTACTTTACCATTCCTATTGTTTTCCCTTTTAGTATCTGTTTTTACCTCAATTTTCTCAAGTCTGTCACTTAACTGTTTGACAGTCATGTGACCAACATTAGCCTTTTTCCCTTTCTTAACTTGACTTGACTTTCCTGAAACAAAGTTCTTAGAAACAGACCCATACTTCTCATTCAGCTTAACTAGTTTGGCTTTGCTAATGGGTTTGCTCACAGCCGACGGATGAGGATTTTCATCATTCGACGGATAACACTTTTTGTTATCCGACGGATAGTCCTCATCATCCGTCGAGTCTACATTTGTTAGCAGTCCATCTACCAAATTGGATTATAGTTTCTCTTTATTCTTTTTCCAGGCTTCATCACAGAAAGACTCAATTCCTTGAACTTTGGTGATTTGAGCATGGACATCCCTGGATGTTTTCCATGCTTTAATCACCTCTTGTTCACGCTCGAGCTGCTTCTTTAAAATCTCTTCCTTTTTAAAGGACTCAGTTAATTCCTCCTTGGCAATCTTACACTCAATTCTTAATTTCTCAAAATCAACAAACTGAGACTCAAGCACATTATTCCTCTTACTTAATAAAAAAATGTTTTATTTAATTTTAGCATTTTCTTTAGTATGAGACTTAAGTGTAACACGTAAATGATATAATTTTGTAGACATGTCATTTATGGCATCATTACACTCAACTTTAGATAAATGTGCAAGGTTTGTAGTAATTACCTGATTGCTTGAGGAACTTGTCTCTATCTCATCAGACTTGGCCATTAGGGCTAGATTGACATAGCTGACATCTTCATCTTCATCCAGACCATCTGCTGCTCAGTCATTTTCTTATGTAATAAAAGCCCTTTCCTTTTGTTTGAGTAGATCAAAGTATTTTTGCTTATAATCCACAGACTCAAACTTTTTTCTTACTGGAATCTGAATTTCTACACTCATTGGCAAAATGCCCTGCCAAGCCACATTTGAAACATTTGAATTTTGACTTATCCACCATGTTTCTATTTGGCTTGGCTGCTCCAAAGTTCTTCTTGAACCTGAGCTTGGCAAATCTCCTGGAAAGAAATGCTAGGTGCTCATCAATGTCCTCCATGTCATCTTGGCTCAATGAATCTTCACTTTCTACTGCAATCCCCTTGCCCTTGTTCTCACAGACCTTAGAAGTTGATTCAACAGCTTCCATTTTTACATCCTTCTCCTTTTCCAACTCAGCAACTAGTGCAATGGATCCTCCTTTCTTCTTTCCTCTCTCCATCCTTTCATCCTGCTCTATTTCAAGCTCATAGGTTTTCAGGATGCCATATAGTCTCTCCAAAGTAAACTCCTTATAATCTTGTGAGTTTCTTAATGAGACTGTCATTGGTTTCCATTCCTTTGGAAGAGATCTAAGGAATTTCATATTAGAGTCTTTAGTCTGATAGACTCTTCCATGCAATTTAAGAGCATTTAGTATTTTTTGAAACCTACTAAAAATGTCAGTGAGAGACTCACTTTCCTCATTGTGAAAATGCTCATACTGCTGAATCAAGAGCTGCATCTTATTTTCTCTAACTTGTTCAGTGCCATCACAGATTATCTGTATAGTATCCCAGACTTCCTTGGCAGTCTTGCAGTTAATAATGTTGTCAAACATGTCTGCATCAACTCCATTAAACAGAATATTCATGGCCTTTTTATCCTTCCTGACTTGTTCAATGTCAGGATCAGACCATTCATGCCTTGGCTTGGGAACTGATGGCTCGTTTCCTGTTGCAGCTCTCATTGGAACATGAGGGCCTCTTTCTATGCACTCCACATAGGCCTCATCTTGAGAAAGCATATGAAGATGCATCTTTACCTTCCAATGATGGTAATTATCTTTATCTAGAAAAGGAATCTTGACTCCAACATCCTTCTTGTTCACCTTGCTGAATTGTTTTGATCTTTAAACTCATTGTAAGTTAAGAGCTTGCTCTGATACCAATTGTTAGTCCCTTGACAATATAGAAAGAATTACAGAAGGGGGGTTGAATGGAATTCTTGAACCTTTTTCTTAAAATAAAAATGTTCAAACTCGAATACAAATATAAGTGTTTTGATTAGCACAATGCGGAATAAAAACTTAAGTGAATCAAAACATAAGTAATTAAAAACAAGAGTCTTTAAAAACTTTCTGGTGGATTTAAAAAATTCCACCAGAGATATATATTATATCGAGAGAACTCTATGTGCAAGAATGCTCACAGCTGCTTACAAATTTGAACTACTGAGAATACAGAGAAATGCTAATAATTCTGCTTACAAATGTTTCTCACTTTTTTGTATCTCAGATCTTCATTTCTATTTGCTACTTCTTGGTTTATATATTACCAAGATTACAAAGTCAAAAGATAGAATCACTATAAAATCTATCAGTTTCTATGCTTTGCTGCTTTGTTCTCTTTTACATAGTTAATAGGCTTCCTCATTCCTTTTGCATACATCTCGACGCATGTTGTCACTGTCAACTGATATTTGAATTCTTTATCTGTTGGGTTCATGATCATCCGCCAGATTGTTAATCATCCGTCAGGTTGTTGATCATCCGTCGGGTGCTTTGTAGGTTATCCGTCGGGTAGCAATCAGGCACTTGACTTCATTTCACTTATGCAGAATTACAAGACATCATCTTTGTACAATTAATCAACCTATTCTACATATCTAGTTAAATTTAACATGACTTATATGCTACTACAGAATCTATACAAAGGTGTATGCAAAAATGTGCTACAGACTCATTATTACATGAGCTACTCACTCGATGGATAATAAATCATTATCCGTCGGGACTATAAAGATTCAACCATCGGGACTAAAATTCTTATCCGTCGAGTGCTACATTATTTCACTAAGTAAAATCTACTTAGGTGTTTTGTTTGTGAAATCATCAAGTACACAACATATGCACAACAACCGCTTATCATCCGCAAATAGACGGACAAAGTAAAAGAACTATCCAAACCATTGAAGATATGTTACGAGTCTATGCGATTGATTTTGAAGGTATTTGGGACGAACATTTACCGCTAGTAGAATTTTCTTACAACAATAGCTATCATGCAAGCATTGGAATGCCACCTTATGAAGCTCCTTACGGAAGAAAATGCAGATCACCTGTGTATTGGGATGAAGTTGGAGAATGCAACATTTTGGGTCCAGAATTGATTCAGCAAACCAAAGAGAAGATAGAACTTATCCGAAAGCGACTCGAGGCAGCGCAGCATCGTCAGTGCAAATATGCAGACCAAGCCAGGAAATATATGGACTATCAAGAAGGAGAACATGTATTACTGAAGATATCGCCATGGAAAGGATTGACCAGATTTGGCCACAAGTGTGGCGCCCTCCAAACCCGGGTCAGAAGTTTGAGGTCCACAACACATACACAATATATAACTCTGTAAAAGAGATATTATTTATAATGACCCTGCTTTACAAAAACCACGGATCGCAACAGGTTAAAGTATGAAAACAAGCCACAACCTTAACTTTTATTACAACGTACCAAATCCCAACTAAATTAACTTACAATTGATAATAAAATCATTCTTACAATCTGACTATCTTTATACCGCATGAAGCTTCTGCTGGCTTAATTCAACTCACTGGAACCTTAGCCCGCACTTTTGGACTGAGGAACTTTACTATCATCCACATTCTTTTCAACTGTAAAATATATAAAAGAATCGCAAGGGTGAGCTAACTAGCTCAGCAAGTCATAATAACGATAACTGAGGTTAAACAATGATCAAGTGAATTGATTCAGATGAATCAAGTTTCTTTTTAACTAATCATTAGAATTGGATATTCATTTTAAGTTTTAAAAACCAAGGTTAGGCTGCTGATCAGTCACGCACTAACCCCGAGCAAGCACACACCACTGCTCTAATTACTGGATCCAAGGCACACATTGGCCTAACTTGAGCATTGGTATGGTCTGACCACGAATCTGGTCCTCATTTATATAAAAACTATCCAATCCTAAAGCAGTTCAATATGATAAACGTTATAATTCAATAAAACAAGTTTATAATCAATGATGGTTAAACACTTGAATAAAAGCATAAGGAAACTTATGGATATCTAAAGGGGATTTCAGGGTATGTATAAGAAACGGTTTTCAATTTGTACCAGCATCCGGTATTAGGTCAGAAATGATTTTTCAAGGTATAGTTATTTGATGTTATAAAGAATGGTTGCAGTATAAAAGTTTCTGTGTTTTCAAACAATTTTGTTGCAGTGTTTGGTGTTCAGTAGTTATACCTTCGGGGAGTAGTATCATATTGGTGTGATTTGATATTTGAGGATCAACAAAGGATGGTTTACAAAGAATAAGGCTTACGGCTTAAGATCAAGAAAGAATCAGGGTTCAAGGGTAAGTAGTTTAAAACACTTGCATTATAAAATAGGAGTTATGTTTAATAATAGCAACATGTTATGAAACAGTTTGAAAACATTGGTAATATATCTTGAAGAACAGTTCAGAAATACTTGCCTTACAAGGCTTTACAACTATTACTGATCAACTCTGAGCCGACTCTGCTGCTCAGGTTCTAACGTCCAACCACTAGATCTCATTGGATTCGACTTCGACACCCAGGTCTTTCTTTTGAGACTCTACTGAGCTCGTCGACTGATCACTATGTTATCTTTAATCCATCGTCCACTTTCAGGTTCCTGACTATAACCTACAGGGTCGAAATACCCTACGTTAGACGTTTAGGTATGCTTGACATATCCTCGATACTAATTCTTACCCAACGATATTCAAACCCGACTCGTAATTATTCATTTTAGAATAACACAGAAAACAATTAGGGTTCACATTCTCGAAATCGATCTAGTGTCCATTTTCAGAAAATACGTATACTTGTCATTTTACGAAATTAGGGTTACTGAATTTTGGTCAAAACATACAACACAACGTACAATCAGGTTTTGTATAAAACATGCATATATGTATTTACTAATATTTGCCTGACATCCCGATAATCTTCGGATACGCTCCCGTATTTTCTTAATTTGATTTTCCCGCAAATCGGGCAGCGTCCCCTTTGTTTATCGGACTACCCGTCGAAACATCAATCGACGTCAAACCAACAATAATCAAATTCACAACTACAATTCCAACCACCAGTTCAATTTAACAATTAATCCAATCACAATTCGTCAACTGACTTACATACTCGACTTTAATGTAAAATCAAATTCTCGTTTCAACGATAATCTCATGAACTAATTTATTTATTTTAAAATATTAGGACTCCGAATTATATCATCACCGTCCACTGTCCGCTCGTCGAAATTCATCGCGGACGGCGGTAAAATCCGCGGGTACCCATTTATTTCGGGTTTCCAACACGAATCCTACCGATTAACTATTATAACCCCACACGAAATATTTTATTTCACAAATAATACTCAAGTAATTTCCTGCAGAAGTTAAATAAATAAATTAATAATCTGAAATGTTAATCTGAATAACAGAGGAACAATCAATCTGCAACACAGGCACCAACACAGAGTAGGACACACACGCAAGGGCACGCATCACACGCGCGACAAGGGGCCAGAGAATGGCCGGAACAAATGAAGCAACAAATAGCAACACAGAACTATATAATCCAAGCAACACAACTATATATTCGACATGTACATACATATATACATGTCCGAACACAGCCACGAGCCTCGCCACCTCCGCCTCGCCGGAAGCCAAGGAAGGGCGGCCGGCACCGCATAAATCACCGGGAAAAAAAACAAAAATCACGACAATTAAATGGAAAGCACAGCCCTGGTAGCTTACCGAGGAGAAACAGAGGAAGATGAGGGAAATTTGTGGAAGAAGAATAGGGAGGAAAGAAGAGAGGGATTGATGTTTCTGCTAGGAAGAAATGAAGAAAGAAAACAAAATAAATTGTATAAGTCCACCGATAACTGCCACGTATCACAATAAGGAAAGAAATGCCTCCACGTGTCCTGTATTCCCAATTGCAAGCCCGACTTTACCCGAAATTTATAATTTAGCGAAATAAAATGCACAAAAATAAAACTCAACAAATCTCCCAAAATAATCTTAAAAACACTATAAATATCCCGAAGTTAATAAAAACATGAATTTTGAAATTTTAAAACAATTTTTAAAATACACTTTATATCCGCTTTTATCAATGAAGCGAAACAACGAGCACGTGAAATTAATCCCGAAAATTTCCAAAATAATTTTAAAATTCTCAGAATATTCCAAACTTAAATAAATATGAGCTTCATAATTTTTGAAGAATTTTAGAATTAAATATGGATTTTAAAAATAAAAGCATTCAGAAAATCATTTAAAGATAAGTAATTAATAAAATATTAACTTCTCAATCTTATAAAATCCTAAAAATAATTATTGTAATTATAAAATCATAAAACAATTTTAGAAACATTCCCAATATTTATGCAAATAAATTTGCACCAAATCCACTTTTGAAAATGAAAACAATCCAACACAACTCCATAATTAATCGCGCAGACAACCCGGTACACTATAAATCCCATATGGATAATAATCAAACAACACATAGCGGTCAAAACCAACACACATATTTTATTTATTTAATAATTCCCAAAATTGCACAATTAAATAATTCAAAAAGATTACACGAGTCGTTATATCATTCCCCCTTAAAAAGATTCTGTCCTCAGAATCTGGTCTTGTTACACAAGTGAGGATATTTGTCAAGCATATCTGACTCTAATTTTTAAATAGACCCTTCTACTCGAGGGTTCAAACGTACTCACAATAGGTATGCACTCATTTCCAAGGACTTGCCTTTGACAATCAAGAATTTGGATTGATTACTATATACTGAATAACTTGGACAAGAGCCCCATTGGCTCCTGATCAATCACTTAATTTAAACCCAATACTTATCACTTTAATATTGACAAATAGAATACATTAGGTGTACACACAGGTGTGACGGTCATATCATCTATGAACAACTTTATCTATATTTATCAATACCTCGAATGGTTCACAAATTTTAGGACTTAGCTTGTCCCTTATACTCAGACTTATCCAATTTCTTTCAAGACGACACTTTTACTAACACTACTGGTCCTATTTCTATACTCATACTTTCTCTCAATACAATTTCGTCTCCTTTCTTTGCCTACTCCGAGCTGCTTAATCAATATCTCTACGCTCTTGATATGCTGAATTAACTTAGAATTTAACAACTTTCTTTCTCCCACTTTATCTCAATAAAAATGGGGACCTATACTTGCATTCACATTAAGTTTGATAAAATGGCATTCCCAAGCTGACATTGAGGATAAATGATCATTTCAGTGTTTCCTTAAAACTCAATCTCTCAATATATCTTATACTTCCTGAATCACTTCCGTACTTTGACTCTCCGTTTTAAGGATGATAGGCGGTGCTCATTTTCAACTTAGCTTCTAAATGTTTAAGCATCTCTTACTCTTTTTCATCAGTTAAAGCTGAAAAATAGTCCCATATATTCGCGTATTATCACCTTTAAGTATTTGAACTTCAGATTCCATTCTTTCCAATTCGTCTATTAACTCATCGGTGGTTTTAATTACATCCAATTCTTCTCTGTCGATATAATGCATTTGTTACCATACAGCTTTGCTTTAGGTAGTTGTACTGGATTAATTCAGAATCTTTTGTTATCCCTAATTAAAATTTCATTCTTGAAGACTCAACATATAGTTGCTTTTCTTCTGATCTTTGGAGAAAAATCCTTGGGCAGTCCACGCAGACTTTCTTATTCTTTGAGTAGCTGAGGATGTTATCAATAAATACAGTTTGCTTATCTAAGTACTCCTTATACACCATGATCCTCTCAATTCCTTATAGTCACCTGATACACTTGTTATTTCATATAATATCACCAAAGCTTGCTATGCTCTTAACTCACTTCAATCGTAATCTCTGATATGTTCTCAGGTCGGATCTTAAGTTAATCCCCGACATATAACCCACTTCTTGGATTAGGTTTCATAGGTAATCAATTCTTTATAGAGTCTTCACTTCTCCATATTCGTTGTTTTGTTAAACTCCCGATAATCAGTACATGCTCTTATACTTTCATTTCTTTTTCTCCCTTAACATCACTGGTACACTTCACGATTCGCTTCTTGTAGAATCACTACCTGGATCTGCCTTATCTACTAGGCCTCCGATATTTCGCCTTAATCCTTTGACATGTCCACACTTCCTAATCCATCTTGAAATTTCCTTCGTATACCTGGTTATCACCATTTTTCTTTAAATTTCCGTATATTTTAGCATTTCTTTAATAACTTAAATACTTAATATTGTGAATTCCCTGTGGGATCTCGTTTCTTAATTCTTCCGTATATTGTGAATTTCCTGGACGCATAAATTTCCTTTTTCTAACTACTAACATCGTGATCCATTATCTTCTCTTGACATCTTATCTTTCCCTTCACAACTTCAACTGAAAGGTTACACTATCCATCTTTCTTCCTTTTGGATTATGAACTTTAGCTTCCAATTCCAACTTTCAGAATTCTATAGTTAATTCCTCTGGTGATGTCTCTCTATTTTTTTGTTTTTTTTTCTCTCCTTTTTGCTTATCACTTTCCATTACATTTATTTTCCCTCGTGAATACATACTTCAAACTCTTATGGTCCGTATAGATCTTACATCTTTTTCCATATTTATCATGTTTTTCCCCAATCTTTTAAAACAAATATTGGTACTGTTAGTCCCAGTTATAATTAGGATACTTCTGCTCATAAGGTTTCGGTTGTCTAGATGCATATAGAATAACTCTATTGTGCTGCATCAACACACATCCTATTCCCTAATGAGAAGCATCACTATAAACTACCAAACCTCCTTGATACTTTTAGATTGATAAAACAGGTGCTGAAACCATTCTTTCATTTAACTCCGCAAAACTTTCCCTTCATCCTTCTCCATTTCACAAAACTTTTTGCTTTTCCAGGTTAGCTTCATCCAAGATATTGCAACTTTCATAAAATCCTGCACAAATTTCCAATAGTAACCGACCCATGATAAAACTTCTTACTTTTGTTGGTGTTTCTGGTCTCTTTTCATTCATAGTAAATTTTAACTTCTGCTGAATCTCTTTTGATCTTCTCTACATTGACTATTTATGATAAAAACTATATTTCATACAACTTATTTCTTCTCCAACTTCCCAGTCATCATTAAATGCTTTGCATGGTCCTCCATTAACTTTAAGTATCACAACTATAGCTTACTCGGATATTCCTTAAAGGTGCTGTCCATCCAATTCAATATTACTGGTATATTAGTTAATATAAATGACAATATGAGAACAGTACTTAGTTCTGAAAATTATCCTTGATACATCCATATGTTTAATCTTTAATTGGTGAAATACCAAGTCTTAAATCAGTCTTATAAAAGTACTTTGCTTCCTTCGTTTGATCAAACCAATCATTGGGTCAAGATAACAGATACTTGCTCTTGATAGTAAACTTGTTGAGCTCTTGCTAGTCGACGTATAATCATATTTTAATACCGGTGCACCTTATGGGGTACCCTAGGTCTAATCGCTTCTTCTTCTAGCATTTCTTGAATTTACTTTGCTAACTCCTTCACTTAAACTGGCATCATTCTGTGCGGGGCCTTGGACACTGGCTTCATTCCAGGTGCTAAATCAGTCACAAACTCAATTTCTATATCCGAAGGAAATGTTGATAACTCCTCCAAAAACATATCTTGAAACTCCTTAATTACTATAAAATCTTCAAACTTTGTTTGCTTCCAACTTTTGTGTATTTCATAATCACCATAAGGCTCATATCTTGATCACCGTAATTATCATTAACAAATTTGTTACCTTTTTTCTTCTTCTGAACCTCCTCACCTTCTCATTTGGCATCCTCAGAATTATCTTTTCGTCACGACGGTCTGTCTGGACATCACGCTTTAGTAGTCAATCCCTTCCTTAGAATAATATCAAATCTTCTTACCTTCCAGGATATCAATTCTACACAACTTATTGCCAGGAATTTCAATTTCAACATTGGTACTCACTTATTTAACAACTACACGTTCTTGAATTGCTAATCCTTTAATCACAATCTTATCAATTTAACAGGGTAATTCATCTTATCAACAAAACTTTGAGAGATAAACAATTAAGTTTCTCCCACATATTTTAATACTTTAACGCAGAAGGTATTCACCCTGATCATCCATATCATCACGTCCGTATTTTGAATAACATATTTCACAGGAAAATCGCATATTCTCGTTTTCGAAAACGTATTCCTTATTGGAGTAGATTCCCTTGATTCTTTATGGATTCTTCACTGGGACTAGTGATTTGCAATCCTCGCCAGGTGCCCTTATTTCCTTCCCATACATAAGATGTAGATGGAATTTCGTCCACTTAATTCAGGATACGTTGATTTCTGTTTGAAAACTTCTTGCAAAGAACAATAATACAACAAAACGACTAGACGGATTCAAAATTCAATAAAAATTAGAGTTGAAAAGAAATAAGAAGTAAGGATTTGATTATGAATGAGACAACCACATTGGTACTTAAGATGGCCAGTCTTTCGTACCATATGGCATACAGCATATGATTAGGTGGCGTCCCACCCGACTCTTCGTCATTCTGACAAAGTGTCTCACCATAACACTGTTCATCCCAATCAGAAAGCAAAAATTGAGGGAAACAATTAAATTTGAAAGGAATGCAATATCCTCCTTTTCAATATCATAGCAAGGAGTTTATTTAAGAAAAGAAGTTCATACTTATTTAGGAATCAAAAAGGGAATATACGCTGAAATATTAAAGATAAGAACGATACCATTGGTCACCATCCACATTTCACTTGTATTCATCTTTTGAGCTTGTTCGATCATATCTCCATTGTTTCATATAATAACTTTAGAAAGTATGTTGAAATATCTTCACAAATTAAGCTTTATGGTAGATTCTTACTTGTCACGTCTTGCGTCTTTAACATCACATCTCTATATATAATACTTTAACAACTCGATCATAATGACGTCCCTACCAGACAACCTCGAGTTTCCTTTTTCAATTCAGAATAACCCCGAAGCATTCAACATAGCGATCCTTGTGTTAATAATATTCTTCTCTTTAGGAAATCTGGAAATCTTCTCAATCTCCTTCAGTCATACTCAGACTGTTGTTAGATCAATGAACTCTTTGAACTTGGATAATCCTGTAATTGGATGAGTAATTGCTCCGTACACTGATTCTGTTGTTAATCTTATCAAACAGTATTTGTACCTTTCTGTTGAAAATAACCAACTTCTTCATAATCGCGGATCACTTTATCCTCTAAATTAACAGTACTAAGTCTGAAAGAGCATTCTTCCAGGTAATCCAGCTTTCTAACAAACAAGAAACTCAAGTAGTATCTTGACAACCAATGTTTAAAAATCATTTTATTCGAAAAGGCTTTTAGAAATTTGTAAAGGAAAATCTTTTCCGAAAACTTGTTTTAAATGTTTTGAAAATCACAAACCTGGTTGTCCTTACTATATGAGTTAATTGTTGTCCTTCCGACCTATAACAAGATACCATATTAAAGAAACAATGACATAAAAATTCATTCACTCCAATCTACCTTTTCTCCTTATCGGGTCTATTTTCCTTCCTTAATCGACGAAAACTTCAATTATCGTTGCATGTTATCTTATTCGTAGCTTCACGTCAAAGCTTCCATACTGGTAATACTCCCGACATTCTCATTGCAGTAGTTAAGTAAAACAGGCTATCCAATAGTTAATAAGTCTATTTCATAGAACAAAGTTTGCTCGTATCACATCACATTACTACTTTACATATCGCATTTATCATATCACCATCATTTAAAAATCCCAGGTTTATACTTTTCTCTCTTACTCCTTCAAAATTCATCTAGTTCATCTCATACTTATTCACGGGTGGCTTAGTCACTAAGGGCTTCTTTTAACCCAATAACAGCTATCCTCTGAAACACTTAAATCTCCTTTCTAAACTTCGTCTCACCTCTATTTATAACTCAAGCGCTCACCATTTACTGTAGCTCTCGAATCCATCCTCGTAGGTACAATCGCTTCATAGGACAAGTTCTAAACTGGGGGTATAGAACAGGATGTAGGGTAAACTAAAGAGATACGCTCACAGTCGAATATCTAGTGAAAGAAGAATAAACAGATGGAGGTTCTTGAATAGGTAATCTCATATAAAAAGGTGGAAAAATAGCATCGAATAGCTTGAAGAAGTGCACCCGTTATAACAGAAGGTAGTGCCATTAATACTGGTGGAGGAACAAGGTACAATTCCAATCTGAGAGAAGATGACGATCCTCGAACGGAAAGCTCCAAATGATCAAATGACATCGGGAAATCAGGATCTGCCATTGCCGTTGTCTGGAAATCACGTCACAAGCTAAGAATCCTGAATCACAATACGAATTGTGCCGGAGACCTACTATACCATCGTACTCAACCTCACAACGTCTTATCTTTCTATTTCCTATTCCTAATCTTAACCCTCTACCCAATCCCGACAATCTAGGCTTGTTTCAGTGACTTATAACCTGTAGCTTTGATACCAACCTGTGGCGCCCTCCAAACCCGGGTCAGAAGAGATATTATTTATAATGACCCTGCTTCACAAAAACCACGGATCGCAACAGGTTAAAGTATGAAAAAAAGCCACAACCTTAACTTTTATTACAACGTACCAAATCCCAACTAAATTAACTTACAATTGATAATAAAATCATTCTTACAATCTGACTATCTTTATACTGCATGAAGCTTCTGCTGGCTTAATTCAACTCACTGGAACCTTAGCCCGCACTTTTGGACTGAGGAACTTCACTATCATCCACATTTTTTAACCTGTAAAATATATAAAAGAATCGCAAGGGTGAGCTAACTAGCTCATCAAGTAATAATAACGATAACTGAGGTTAAACAATGATCAAGTGAAATGATTCAGATGAATCAAGTTTCTTTTTAACTAATCATTAGAATTGGATATTCATTTTAAGTTTTAAAAACCAAGGTTAAGCTGCTGATCAGTCACGCACTAACCCCGAGCAAGCACACAGCACTGCTCTAATTACTAGATCCAAGGCACACATTGGCCTAACTTGACCATTGGTATGGTCTGACCACGAATCTGGTCCACATATATATAAAAACTATCCAATCCTAAAGCAGTTCAATATGATAAACGTTATAATTCAATAAAACAAGTTCATAATCAACGATGGTTAAATACTTGAATAAAAGCATAAGGAAACTTATGGATATCTCAAGGGGATTTCAGGGTATGTATAAAAAATGTTTTCAATTTGTACCAGCATCCGGTATTAGGTCAGAAATGATTTTTCAAGGTATAGTTCTTTGATGTTATAAAGAATGGTTGCAGTATAAAAGTTTCTGTGTTTTCAAACAATTTTGTTGCAGTGTTTGGTGTTCGGTAGTTATACCTTTGGGGAGTAGTATCATATTGGTGTGATTTGATATCTGAGGATCAACAAAGGATGGTTTACAAAGAATAAGGATTACGGCTCAAGATCAAGAAAGAATCAGGGTTCAAGGGTAAGTAGTTTAAAACACTTACATTATAAAACAGGATTATGTTTAATAATAGCAACATGTTATGAAACAGTTCGAAAATATTGGTAATATGTCTTGAAGAACAGTTCAGAAATACTTGCCTTACAAGGCTTTACAACTATTACTGATCAACTCTGAGCCGACTTTGCTGCTCAGGTTCTAACGTCCAACCACTAGATCTCATTGGATTCGACTTCGACACCCAGGTCTTTCTGGTGAGACTCTACTGAGCTCGTCGACTGATCACTATGTTATCTTTAATCCATCGTCCACTTTCAGGTTCCCGACTATAACCTACAGGGTCGAAATACCCTACGTTAGACGTTTAGGTATGCTTGACATATCCTCGATACTCATTCTTACCCAACGATATTCAAACCCGACTCGTAATTATTCATTTTAGAATAACACAGAAAACAATTAGGGTTCACATTCTCGAAATCGATCTAGTGTCCATTTTCAGAAAATACGTATACTTGTCTTTTTATGAAATTAGGGTTACTGTATTTTGGTCAAAACATACAACACAACGTACAATCAGGTTCTGTATAAAACATGCGTATATGTATTTACTTATATTTGCTCGACGTCCTGATAATCCTCGGATATGCTCCCGTATTTCCGTAATTTGATTTTCCCGGAAATTGGGCAGCGTCCCCTTTTTTTATCGGACTACCCGTCGAAACATCAATCGACGTCAAACCAACAATAATCAAATTCACAACTACAATTCCAACCACCAGTTCAATTTAACAATTAATCCAATCACAATTCGTCAACTGATTTACATACTCGACTTTAATGTAAAATCAAATTCTCGTTTCAACGATAATCTCACGAACTAATTTATTTATTTTAAAATATTAGGACTCAGAATTATATCATCACCGTCCACCGTCCGTTCGTCGAAATTCATCGCGGACGGTGGTAAAATCCGCGGGTACCCATTTATTTCGGGTTTCCAACACAAATCCTACCGATTAACTATTATAACCCCACACGAAATATTTTATTTCATAAATAATACTCAAGTAATTTCCTGCAGAAGTTAAATAAATAAATTAATAATCTGAAATGTTAATCCGAATAATAGAGGAACAATCAATCTGCAATACAGGCACCAACACAGAGCAGGACACACACGCAAGGGCACGCATCACATGCGCGACAAGGGGCCGGAGAATGGCCGGAACAAATGAAGCAACAAACAGCAACACAGAACTATACAATCCAAGCAACACAATTATATATTCGACATGTACATACATATATACATGTCCGAACACAGCCACGGGCCTCGCCACCTCCGCCTCGCCGGAAGCCGAGGAAGGGCGGCCGACGCCGCATAAATCACCGGGAAAAAAGCCAAAATCACGGCAATTAAATGGAAAGCACAGCCCTGATAGCTTACCAAGGAGAAATAGAGGAAGATGAGGGAAATTTGTGGAAGAAGAATAGGGAGGAAAGAAGAGAGGGATTGATGTTTCTGCTAGTAAGAAATGAAGAAAAAAAACAAAATAAATTGTATAAGTCCACCGATAACTGCCACGTATCACAATAAGGAAAGAAATGCCTCCACGTGTCCTGTATTTCCAATTGCAAGCCCGACTTTACCCGAAATTTATAATTTAGCGAAATAAAACGCACAAAAATAAAACTCAACAAATCTCCCAAAATAATCTTAAAACGCTATAAATATCCCGAAGTTAATAAAAACATGAATTTTGAAATTTTAAAACGATTTTTAAAATGCACTTTATATCCGCTTTTATCAATGAAGCGAAACAACGAGCACGTGAAATTAATCCCGAAAATTTCCAAAATAATTTTAAAATTCTCAGAATATTCCAAACTTAAATAAATATGTGTTTCATAATTTTTGAAGAATTTTAGAATTAAATATGGATTTTACAAATAAAAGCATTCAGAAAATCATTTAAAGATAAGTAATTAATAAAATATTAATTTCTCAATCTTATAAAATCCTAAAAATAATTATTGTAATTATAAAATCATAAAACAATTTTAGAAACATTCCCAATATTTATGCAAATAAATTTGCACCAAATCCACTTTTGAAAATGAAAATAATCCAATACAACTCCATAATTAATCGTGCGGACAACCCGGTACACTATAAATCCCATATGGATAATAATCAAACAACACATAGCGGTCAAAACCAACACACATATTTTATTTATTTAATAATTCCCATAATTGCACAATTAAATAATTCAAAAAGATTACACGAGTCGTTATAACAAGGGTAAATTGAAGCCACGATATGTTGTTCCATTTTAAATTTTGAAGAAAGTCGGGAAAGTTGCATACGAGTTAGCTTTACCACCCCACATGCGACATATCCATAATGTGTTTCATATATCGATACTTAAGAAATACAATCCTGATTCTAGACATGTAATAGAAAATGAGCCGATAGAAATTCAACCTGATTTGTCTAATATAGAACAACCAATAAGAATTCTAGACCGGCAAGAGGGAGTATTGAGAAATAAGTCGGTATCTTTAGTACGAGTTTTGTGGAGAAATCTTGTGGTTGAAGAGTCAACCTGGGAACTTGAGAATGAAATGTAAGAAAAATATCCCCATTTATTTTTGTAGCGAGATTCTGAGGACAGAATCCTATTAAGGGGGAAGGATGTAATGACTGGGAAATTACGCTTGTATTATATCGTATTACTGATAAATTATGTGCTTTATTATGTCATTTATATGTAGTTAGCTATAAAACCCTAATTGTTACATGATATGTGTATTCTGTACTGTCCAGGAATTTATAGGGCATTTTTCAGATATTTGATTTCGTATTTAAAGCCTTCGTGTCAAAAGTTATACGACCCGAACTGTGTTTTAATAGATGATATTTCAAATAAAATAAATGGCCTTATTTTTCTTAGAACGGCTTGTACCATCGCATTATTCTGAACATCTACATATTTATAAATTTTCTCATTTCGCGAAAAATGACTTTTCCGGGCCCCATTGGGTGTTAAAAACCCCAGAAAAATCACATTTTTATTTTTATAAAATTATAGGACTTTTAAATATACCATTTCTTTGCATTTTTGAATTATTCACAATTTTTGGGAATTTTTTGGCATATATATTGTATATATAAAATATTTAAAAATTCAAAATTAATACCCAAAAATTATAAAAATTAGGGGCCAATTAATTTTAAATGATGTATAATTAGGGCCTTAATTTTAATTAGGGGTATTATTCTACTTACTATAAATATCCTAATTTTTATTAATTAATTATAATTAAATTATTAAAAATTCTGAAAAATCCAGAAGTTCTCTGAAGAACAGGGTCGGATTTCAGGTCAAAAATCAATCGTTGATTTTGAACGTTTCTGAACACCAAATTGATCGATATGAGTACTCAAATTGATCCTCTCAATCTGTTCTTTCGATTTCTGGTACCAATTTCATGTTTTGATTCGTTATTTTTCAATTTTAATTTCTAGGGTTTCTACTCAATTTATGAATTTTTTATTCTAAGGTTATTAGATTGATTCGATGATTGAGATAGCTTTCATGTGTTGTTTACAATCGATTCATTCTAATTAATTTAATAAACAATTGCTTGAACTGTTAATTCGTGTTCTAGGGTTTATGTAAATTTTTCTTTGATCATTTTTTATTTTAGAAGAAATTGAGATATGTTTGAGTATAGGGGTTTAATTATACATGTTATAAGCTTTATTTTGATATATAGAAAATGAATTTTGATGTAAGATTTAAGCAGATCGGATTTTGGTCGGATTTTAAGTCGGTTTGATCGGAAAAATGAGCCTGAGGTTATTAAGTGCTGTTGATGATTGAATAATGTTTAGGAAAGGATTTAGAATCAATTCCCAATAAAAACGAGTACAAACAATTTGTGTTTTGGCCTGAAATTGAGCTCGTCGGAATTAATATGCGGTGGCCGGAGTTCTTCGGATTTTTGGCCGGAGAAGACGACAGGGAGATGATTGATGGATGAAAACCTGGGAGTTGTGTTCCTGGGTTGATGTTGAATGAAACCCCCCTGAAAAGATGAACCAACGGTGTCTGTATTAGCCTGAATTGGACTGGCCAGAAAATTTTCCGGTGACAGGATTGTCACCAGATTCTGGGTTCTTGGTGACCCGTTTTTGTTTATCTTGACCCGGTTACAATCCATTTTGCAACCCAGTTTTGATCTGTTTTGCACCATTTTTGTTTTGTGGGTTTTTGGAAAATTATTTTACTTTTATTTTATTTTAATTATAAAATCAGTTTTTATTTAATTTATAAATTGATTAATTAATTATTTAATTAATTGATTTATATTATAAATAATTCTGAAATATTTTCTAAAAATTAGAATTATTTATTTCTTTAATTATTTATATTTATTTATAATTTATTAATTATTTAAAATTGATTAATTATTTTGATAATTATTCAAATAATTTTCAATAAATCATAATAAATTCATTTTAATTCCAAAAATTATGGAAAAATCATTTTTTTATTTCTGTTTTTTCCCAAATAATTATTAAAAATTATTTTTAGGGTTCAGTAATTGATTATAATTATTTATATGGAATAATAAATTGGTTTATCTGTATTTATTGAATAATAATTAAACCGTTCACTCGATTTAAACGAAACGAAAGCCCTTTGACTTGGAAAAATGATCTATTTTCATTAAAAATAATAGTAAATCCTAATTTCTTTTAGAAACTAATTGACTTTCGGTAATTAATTTCTTGTAAGCCGTATTGCGTATAAAAACGAGTCCAATAATTTATGAAAAATCGGAAACGAGTCAGATAATACTCAGTTAAGCGAATAGCGAGTCAATTTTGATTCTAAAAATTATTTGAAACCTAGGATAACTATGTGGCTTATGTGCTTATATGAATTATATGATTAATCGAGTTTTATCTAGTAATAATTAATATACGAGTCAAAAATACGCATATAGGTAGACGATAAGGGCTATGTGAAGTCGATTTGAGATGCGACTGAGGTACGAGGATGACTAAATAAGCCTATTTCTTTGATAGAAGCAAAGCCAACAAGACGAGTCGAGCTGGTGATAGACGACAGTTAGATACTTGGAGTAGATCGTGTGAAAGGAAAGTTCTTCCCCTATTATAATTTCAGAATAGTGAAATTACTTCGGATTCTTATCGCAACTGCACACCTATGATTCATGCTCACAAACACCGATACACATTTGTTAATCCTTAGTTCATATTTCAATTCAATTCGTGATTTCTCCTAATTCCTTGAATCCTCTATTCATATTCCAATAGTTATACATATATACACATATTTTGATATATTTTAGTGTTGGAATATATCAAGGCATACTGATTGTTCCGGTTGCTCTTATACGGACCGAATAGAGACGATTGGGATCATGTTTAAACTTGATCCTAAGGATCGGGACTTCACCGGATCCTTGAGTTGGGTCGTAGAGACTGGGTACCCGAATGGATCTATACATTGAGATATGGATCTGCACTGTATCCTGGCTGATCAGCAGGATATGGGGGCGAACTTGTGTCCGGTTTAGTTCGTTTGACATTCCCCGATAGTGGCCTTTGTTCTTTTCTCGCGAGGTTATGTCTTTAGAGACATAACCAAATTACCGGTTCATTCAACTTATTATAATACTGCTTATGAATTGAGGGTTTGTTGAGCACCTTGTGGCTCGTCCCTTGTTTGTTATTATTCACTTTATTGTTTTCAATTAAGAAGGAAAATGAAACCTATCAGGACTCGAGTGGTAAAGAAATGAGTCAAGCCTCGGGCATACCCAAGATGTTAATCCCAATCCAGGAAGAAAGCTTTGAGTTACCTAATCAGGTGTAGTGAAGACATTTAGTGTGTGTAGTTGTTTAATAAAGAAAAGTTGTAGTTAAAATTTGTTAGATAATGGTTTGTAATAAAGAGAGTTTGTAAGATTTTAAATTGGGTTTGTAATAAAGTTAGACTGTGATTCTTGTTTCCATACTTCAACCTAAAAAGATCCTGGTTAGTATTAAGGGGTTTAGATATATATATGTTTAATTATTATACATGTTGTACAGGTTTGGTGATTAGCTAGTAACCCCCAGACTTATACCCCGGGTCTGGAGGGCGTAACAGGTTTGGCATCAGAGTTGTAGGTTAGGTCCCTGAAAACAGGACCATTAGGATTAAGATAAGATAGGAAGATCATATAAGATAAGAATAAAAGTGTTAAGATTAATATAAGTCTATATTAGGAAAGTATAAGTTTTAGGATTGCTAAGTGACTTTTCTTCTTATATTATCAGATGGCATCATCCGGATCTTCCGAGAGGACAGTGACTGGCCCAGTTACAACAGTTATTTGACCAGTATCAACACAGGTATTTCCACCACTTCCACCACCACCTCCACTACCTCAGGAGCCAGCACCACCAGCTCCAGAGCAGATATCAGATCCAGTGGAGATGTTTGATCCATTAGAGTTCCTTGAGCCAATGCTTCCACCTCCACTTCCAATAGAATATCAGTTTATTCCAGAGATAGATCCAGAGGTTCCACCAGCAGTAGTACCTCATTTTCCTATGTATGCTCCAAAGCCAGAGGTGTTTCAGATGGCCCCGGTTGAGGGGAAGGATGAGCATGACGGGGGATTACAGTTGGGTTTGCCACAGCAGGGAATGGCATGGATACCTAGAGTTCCATCACAGGAGTCTGTGGGACATGTTGCAGAGCCATATATGGTTCCATATAATGAGTACAATGTTGCGAGAGAGGATGTTGAGTATTGGAGATCACAGCATAGAGATATTATGGGTTTGTTTGACCAGAGAGATCGAGGACCGTTAGCTGCACTTCAACCAGATTATATGATGAGGCAGAGACTTCAGTTGACAGTGCTTAGTGCCACTTTTGAGTTAGATGCTTTGATGCATGATGGATCACATTCTTTTGAAGAGTTTCATAGAGCTACCCGCTTGGCACAGTCGGTTATTGAGATACTCCGCGATGAGTTGAGGCGTATCCCACCAGGATTCTGATGTTTGACAGTGAAAGACAAGTTGTTCTATTATATGTGATATATGTAGATAGATGCAGCATAGTATAGTATGGTTAGTTATGTATGTGTGTAGTATCTAGTTTTAACTTGTAGCAGTAGTAGCCATGACAGATCTGACCGAGACTTTTGTATCAAGCACTTACTCATGAGGCTGGTGTCATGTATATAAAATAAACTTTTTCAACTTTTTCTTTTTATTTATTTAAATTCCAGTCTTTGCAGCAATTACCTTTATTTTATTTTTTTATAGTTTCATATTTCAAATTCTGTTTAACTTAAACAATCTACTGTCATTTTCATTTCAAATTATAAAAATCTTTTCAACTGATTATTTAAATTTTAAATCATTTAAATTTTGTTAGCCAAATTGTTTTCTTTCCATTACCCATTGTTTAAATTTTATGTTTTAATACCAGATAAATTGTTTCTTCAGCTATTATCAACTGTTTAGTAAATCATTAAAAAGAATCATTTGTTTTATTATAAAAAAATGGCACCAAAAAGAAAGACTAGAACTGAAACCTCCAACAGCAACTTTGAGGGATAGACAAATGATGCTATGAACCAAATGTTCTATCTGATGCAACAACAGATGGTAATGATGCAACATCAAATGCATCAACCGCAACAACAGATCTAACAACAGATGTTACAACAGTCACCTCGTCCTGAAGCTCAGTTACTGTTAGTCCCTAATAATACAACAAGAATTACAGAAGGGGGGGGGGTTGAATGTAATTCTAGGAACTTTTTAAGATTTAAAATTGATGTTCTAACTCAATATATATATGAGTGTTTTGATTTGCAGAGTGCGGAATAAGGAATTAAGTGAATCAAACACAAAGTAATAAAAACACAAGTCTTTAAAACTTTCTGGTGGATTTGAAAGTATCCACCAGAGATATATATAAATATTGATTGAGAACTCTGTGAAGCTCAAATTGGCTCACAGCTGCTTTACAAGGGAAAAACAAACTACAGAGAAATTCTTAACAGTTACAGCTTTTTCTATTTCTCTTCTAAACGTGTTTGCTTAGTTTTTTGTTCTACTAGCTACACTTGGTTTATATATCACCAAGTTTACATGTGAATAAGACAAGATAATAAAACAAAACATATCTAGTCTAACTCCATGCTGCTTCACTACTCTCTTCTAACATCTTTGAATATCTTCTCAATTGCATGGAAATGGTAATGCTTCTTGTTCTCGAATTCCTGCTAAAAAGGCTGCCACATTCCTTTTGCAAACACCCAACACATGTGACTGTGTTATCACTGTCAACAGATATTTGAATTGATCATCGGTCGGGTACATGCTTGTTATCCGTCGGGTAGCTTTGTTGATCATCCGTCGGATAGCTTTGTTGATCATCCGTCGGGTAGCTATTTGACTCTTGAGAAGAATTACAAGACACTTTATATTTAGAATTAATCAACCTATTCTGCATATCTAATAGTAGTCAACATGACTCATATGCTACTACAGAATCTATACAAAGTTGTTTGCAGAAATGTACTACAATACTTATTATTACATAAGCTACTCACTCGATGGATGTCAAATTATCATCCGTCGGGACTATATTGAATCATCCGTCGAGACTATATTTGATCATCCATCGAGTGCTACAATATTTGATAAGTGGCATTTTATACCACTTAGAGCGCTTCATATCGGCTTGAATTGGTGTCTTGAACTCGAGTATTTTATGTTTTTAACGCGTTTTCGAGTGTTTTTGCATTTCTGGGTATAACTTGCTTAGATTTTTTTCATCAAATAAAGCCTTTGGAAGTTCTAGGTATCAGTCCAGGGGAGTTATGTGAAGAAATCAACAAAGACGGAAGTAATCCTGGAAATTTTCCAGAAGGGTTGCAGGCGCCCGCCTGGAAGTTGAAGGTGGCCGCCTGCTAGCAGGCGCCCGCCTGGAGATTGGAGGCAGCCGTCTGGGGTCGAAAATTCAGATAATGATTTTTATTCTCCAAGTTGATTTGGGCTTCTGTTGGCGCTGGTTTTTGTGGGTTCTTATATTAACCTTTTTAGAAGATGTTTTCTTAATAATCATTGAGGATCGAGATCAGGAGCCAGGGCAAGAAGAAAAGAAGACCGTTTTAGCACGCAGCAACGAAGAAGAGGAAACATAGTTCATCTTGTGATTCTTTTATTCATTGTAACAGTGGATGCTAGTTTTCTTTATACTTTGAACCTTAATACTCTTGTGACGTACTTCATTATTTTTTCAGGATTTTTATTAGTTTATATCGTTGTTTTTACTCGTGCTTTCATATGAACCCATGATGACGATGAGTTCTATTATGGGCTAATCGTGATCATGGGAACCTTGCGGATTTACTATGGATTTCTTTAGTTAATTGTTTAATATCTTGGTATGTGGTGATTATATGATATCTAGTATAGGTTGTGCTTATTCGTTTTTTATGCGTCACGAACATGTAAGATAGCATGTTAATCTCTTGTGAAGCGACAATGAATCTTGAGATTTAGAACTTGCCATGCTAGCATAGGTTCATGCATTATATGCATGATTCGTGGGTAACTCTAACCGTTTTACTTATCCTATGTAATCAGAATGAATAACTTGTGCTTAAATCGTTATGTTATCAAATTCTGTAGACGTATAGGGTCTCAGCATAATTGATGCCTATTCAACTTCTATCTTAATTTTGGATACTTGGTAGAATGGTACTCGCGCAACGAAAGTTGGTGTTTATCAGTTTCGTGTTGTTCGATTAATATCATCACCATTACATGCTAAGGTTAATAATGATAACTATTAAATGAAGTAGTAATGAAGTAAGGATCTCATGTGTGTTTAATATTTTTAATCAAGTGTTCAATTCTCGTAGTAATATTAGTAAACCAACCCTGCTTTTTATTGTCTTGACACTGAAGAATAATCATACATTGGTGAAGTAAGTCGATTAAATATAATTAATCAGAGTCTCTGTGGGAACGAACTAGAAATCATTCTATATTACTTGTGAACGCGTATAATTGTGTGGTTTATTTAGCGCATGCTTTCTGCCTAAAAATTTTTTAGCGCCGCTGCTAGGGACTCGGTGTTAATTTGTTTAGTTTATGTACTTGCCATCAGTGGTCGTTAGGATTCAGTGATTAAGATTTGTTACTTACTACTTCAGGTTGTGTTTCGGGTACTCTAGCGAGCGTTTATGCAAACACGTTCTCGTACTCACAAGAGAAATCTGGATAAAGCAGAGGAAGCAGATAAAACTCTTGACTTTCCGGAGAAGGTAGTTTTTGAAGATTCGGATAAAGAGAGTGAAAAGGAAGTGTAGGATTTTAAACATCACAGAAGCATGGTAAAACAATTTTCTTGATATAAAATCCAAATAAAAGCATACAAATCGTGATTAAATCATATGGGATCGATTTCGAACCTTTAAAAGCGATCCAAGAACGGCAAGCGGAGATCCCTAGCAGCTGCTCCTCAAGTGTGAAGCACTCCACCGGTATCCACCAAGAAATCAATGTAATGGAGGAGGAGGAGGTGGATAGAATTAGGGTTTTTGTAATTTTTAGGTTGAGGCAAAATAAGGGTTTATAATAGTATATTTATAGGCAAAATTTTCAGCTAAAAATTTTCCCATAAAATATTATTATTATTAACCTTTATTCTTATTAACCTATTAACTAATAATTAAAACACCTTTTAATTATTAATCCTTTTTCTAAACACTTTAGAAATAATTCTCACACTTTATTTAATTTCCAAAATTAAATTTTTAATTAATAATATTAAGAACTTTTCTTAATTAATTTATAATTAATTAAATCTCATTTAATCAATTATTAAATTTGCTAATTAATTATTTATTTCACAAATAAATAATTACCAGCCATTATTAATTAATTCCTCCACCATTAAATCATTCTCTTTTATGGTGTGACCCTATAGGTTCAATATTAAGCCGGTAGTAGAAATAAATAATAATAAAACTATTTTATCATTATTTATATAAATTCTCTAATTCTTTAAATATGATTAATTAATTAATCATATTTATTCTACATTGTGAGGGATACTTCTCAGCATATCGCGACTATCCGGATAATACGAATTCACTGCTTAGAATACCAAGAACCCATTCAGTGAATAGTTACTGTACAATTAATTCCTTCTACCCTACAATGTCACGATTAAATACAAGGCATGGAACTTGTGTCAAGCCTATCTTATTTAATCTTATGCTTTCCAATTCACTATTCTTAGTTCTAATTAATGTAAATTACAAACTCCTTTCTAATTTCATTCACTCTGGCCAGAGATTCCTGAACTAACATAAGTGGATCAGTATTGAACATTCTCTTCCTTTGCTGGAAGGGGTAGATCCTTTATTGATCATACACTATCTTCGTGTACAAATTCCTATACCCAGTAGAGCCCTTATAATTGTTCATGGAGACTAAGAACTAAACCAAAGCATAGTTCAGTGTACACAAGATGACTATGATGACCTCAAGTCTAAGGATACTTGTACAACTATCACTATGTTCACATCTGCTAACACGTGAGTGAACTCCATCAGTTGTTCAGCTGTGTGAGTCATGTTCACTGAACTTATTCTATAATAATCACCAACATACTAGCTATAGTGTCACCACACAAATGTCTATGAGAACAGACATCCTTCATAATGAAGCAAGCATAGTATGTATCGATCTTTGCCGATTACTAATTACCAGTTAATAATCCCATGACCAGGAAATATTTAAGTTCAGAGTTATCATCTTTTAGGTCTCATTATTATGATCTCATTATACTCCATAAAAAACTTTACTCTAAACTATGGTATATCTTATTTAAACACTTAAATAGATGAAGCCCGCAATAAAACCAAAACAAGTCTTTTATTAATATCAATGAAATCAAAACAGATTACATAAAAGTTATTCCTAAATCATCATACATGATTGGACTTAGGACACATCTCTTTCAATCTCCCACTTGTACTAAAGCCAATCACCCTGGTATCTAATACCCATCTTGTCTTTATGACGATCAAAGTGACTTTGAAAAAGTGGCTTTGTTAAAGGGTCTGCTATGTTGTTATGTGTGTCAACTCTCTCGACGTTGACATCTCCTCTTTCAACAATCTCCCTAATCAGATGAAAGCGCCGCAGGACATGTTTGGAATTTTTATGAGACCTAGGTTCCTTGGTTTGTGCTAATGCTGCGTTGTTATCACAATACAACACAATAGGCTCTTCAACGCTAGGAACAACTCCCAACTCAGAAACAAATTTCCTCATCCAAACAGCTTCTTTTGCAGCCTCACTCGCAGCTATATATTCTGCTTCCGCTGTGGAGTCAGTCGTTGTAGACTGTTTGGAACTCTTCCAACTAATCGCACCACCATTCAGAGTAAACACATACCCTGACATGGATTTGCTATCATCACTTTCTGATTGAAAACTAGAGTCAGTATAACCCTCTATTTTCAACTCAGATTCACCACCAAAAACAAGAAAAATGTCCTTAGTCCTTCGCAAGTACTTAAGGATGTTCTTCACTGCTTTCCGGTGGTCTTCACCTAGATTGGACTGATATCTGCTCATCACACTAATTGAGTAAGCAACATCAGGCCTAGTACACAACATCGCGTACATGATAGATCCTATTGCTGAAGCATAAGGAATCTTACTCATACGCTCTCTTTCCTCATACGTCTATTTGCCAGATCTCATAGTCGTAGTAAGCAGCAATCGCAAGCAAAATCCGAATTGATTTTAACAGGGCTACAGGCGAAAAAGTTTCATCAAAGTCAATCCCTTGCCTTTGTTTGAATCCTTTTGCCACTAGCCTGGCCTTATAGGTCTGCACATGGCCCTCTACGCCAATCTTTCTATTGTATACCCACTTACACCCAATAGGCTTAACACCTTCAGGCGCTTCAACCAGAGTCCATACTTGGTTGGTATACATAGATTCCATTTCGGATTTCATGGCACTATGCCATTTCTCTGAGTCAACACTACTAATAGCCTCATTATAGGTCACAGGGTCGTCATCATCAATGATTGACAACTCATTGTCATTCTCAATGACAAGGCCATACTACCTCTCAGTTTGGCAAGACAGTCTCCCTGACCTACGAATGGGTTGTTCCACAGAAGGTTGTTCAGTCTAAACAGGTGTTTCCACTTGATCAGTAGTAGTTTGTGCTTCTTGAAATTCATCAAGTTTAATTTTGCTCCCACTGTTTCCTTCAAGGATAAACTGCTCTTCCCAGAAGGTAGCATGTCTGGAGACAAACACCCGATGATCGGTGTAAAAGTAATACCCTAAAGTCTCTTTAGGATATCCCATAAAATTACTTTTTACGGATCATGATTCCAGCTTATCTGGGTCAACTTTCTTGACATAAGCGGGACATCCTCAAATCTTAACGTGTTTAAGACTCGGTTTCCTTTCTTTCCATATCTCATATGGAGTTTGAGGAACAGATTTGGAAGGCACCTTATTCAGTAAATATGCTGAGGTTTCCAATGCATAACCCCATAGGAATACTGGAAGATTCGCATAGCTCATCATGGACCGAACCATGTCTAACAAAGTTCGATTTCTCCTTTCAGATACCCCATTCAACTGTGGAGTATATGGAGGAGTCCACTGGGAGACTATACCATTTTCTTTGAGATAATCTAGAAACTCTCCATTCAAGTATTCACACCTCGATCTGATCGAAGATTTATAATACTATGTTTGGTTTGTTTCTCCACTTCATGCTTATATTCTTTGAACTTTTAAAAGGCTTCAGACTTGTGTTTCATCAAATACACATATCCGAATCTAGATCGATCATCTATGAAAGTAATGAAGTATGAAAATCCACCCATGGCTTGCGTAGACATTGGTCCACATACATCTGTGTGTACCAATCCTAGCAAATCTGCAGCCCTCTCTCCATGTCCACTAACTGGAGATTTGGTCATTTTACCCAATAGACAAGACTCGCATGTAGGATATGATTCAAAATCAAAGGGGTCAAGTAACCCTTCCTTATGCAATATCCGTAGTCTATTTTCACTAATATGACCAAGTCTGCAGTGCCACAAAAAAGTGAGATTTTCATCATCCCTTTTTCTTTTATTAGTTTGTTCAATCTGAAGTAAATTATGCTCTACGTCACATTATTTAAAGTACCACGTCCATAAAGAACATTATCTCTAAGAATAGAACATTTATTATTCTTAATAATAAATGAAAAACCATCAAAATCCAATATAGGAATAGAAACAATATTCCTTACAATAGAGGGAACGTAATTACAATTATTCAAAATAATAGTCTTGCCCGTAGGCATATGTAAACTAAATGATCCTACAGATATGGCGGAAACCCTTGCTCCATTGCCCATACGTAGAATCACCTCATCTTCTTCAAGAGTCCTACTACCCTTTAGTCCCTGCAACAAATTGCAAATATGAGAACCACAGGCGGTATCTAATACCCAAGTAGAAATTTGACTTAGTGACATATTAACTTCGATCATGAACATACCTGAATCAGAAGCGGTAGTCTCACTACCCTTCTTCTTCAATTCTGCAAGGTAAACATTGCAGTTCCTCTTCCAGTGCCCCACCTTGTTACACTGAAAGGAAATAGATTCTAAAATTTTTACCACAGATCTATATGCATACAACCTATGCTCTGATACCATTGTAGGATTTTTTACATCACAGAAGCATGGTAAAACCATTTTCTTGATATAAAATCCAAATAAAAGCATACAAATCGTGATTAAATCATATGGGATTGATTTCTAACCTTTAAAAGCGATCCAAGAACGACGTGCGGAGATCCCTAGCAGCTGCTCCTCAAGTGTAAAGTACTCCACCGGTATCCACCAAGAAATCAATGTAATGGAGGAGGAGGAGGTGGAGAGAATTAGGATTTTTGTAATTTTTAGGTTGAGGCAAAATAAAGGTTTATAATAGTATATTTATAG
The DNA here is from genome assembly GCF_009905375.1 of Apium graveolens. Lineage (NCBI taxonomy): Eukaryota > Viridiplantae > Streptophyta > Magnoliopsida > Apiales > Apiaceae > Apium > Apium graveolens. Next base: position 104,355,654 of record NC_133647.1, read on the forward strand.
GCAAAATTTTCAGCTGAAAATTTTCCCATAAAATATTATTATTATTAACCCTGTATTCTTATTAACCTATTAACTAATAATTAAAACACCTTTTAATTATTAATCCTTTTTCTAAACACTTTAGAAATAATTCTCTCACTTTATTTAATTTCCAAAATTAAGTTCTTAATTAATAATATTAAGAACTTTTCTTAATTAATTTATAATTAATTAAATCTCATTTAATCAATTATTCAATTTGCTAATTAATTATTTATTTCATAAATAAATAATTACCAGCCATTATTAATTAATTCCTCCACCATTAAATCATTCTCTTTTATGGTGTGACCATGTTGGTTCAATATTAAGCCGGTAGTAGAAATAAATAATAATAAAACTATTTTATCATTATTTATATAAATTCTCTAATTCATTAAATATGATTAATTAATTGATCATATTTATTCTACATCGTGAGGGATACTTCTCAGCATATCGCGACTATCCGGATAATACGAATTCACTGCTTAGAATACCAAGAACCCATTCAGTGAATAGTTACCGTACAATTAATTCCTTCTACCCTGCAATGTCACGATTAAATACAAGGCATGAAACTTGTGTTAAGCCTATCTTATTTAATCATATGCTTTCCCATTCACTATGCTTAGTTCTAATTAATGTAAATTAGAAACTCCTTTCTAATTTCATTCACTCTGGCCAGAGATTCCTGAACTAGCATAAGTGAATCAGCATTGAACATTCTCTTCCTTCACTGGAAGGGGTATATCCTTTATTGATCATACACTATCTTCGTGTACAAATTCCTATACCCAGTAGAACCCTTATAATTGTCCCTGGAGACTAAGAACTAAACCAAAGCATAGTTCAGTGTACACAAGATGACTATGATGACCTCAAGTCTAAGGATACTTGTAAAACTATCACTATGTGAACATCTGCTGACACGTGAGTGAACTCCATCAGTTTTCAGCTGTGTGAGTCATGTTTAGTGAACTTATTCTATAATAAGCACCTACATACTAGCTATAGTGTCACCACACAAATGTCTATGAGAACAGACATCCTTCATAATGAAGCAAGCATAGTATGTACCGATCTTTGCGGATTACTAATTATCAGTTAATAATTCTACGACCAGGAAATATTTAAGCTCAGAGTTATCATCTTTTAGGTCTCATTATTATGATCTCATCATAATCCATAAAAAGCTTTACTCTAAACTATGATGTATCTTATTTAAACACTTAAATAGATAAAGCCCACAATAAAACCAAAACAAATCTTTTATTAATATCAATGAAATCAAAACAAATTACATAAAAGTTATTCCTAAATCATCATACATGATTGGACTTAGGACACATCTCTTACAAGAAGAACCTGAAACAATGGGTGATCGTATAGCTCAAGGTGATCCGGCTCTAATGGATTTTTCTCAGCCTAAAATTGATGACATTCAATCATGCTGTTAGATATATTTGATAATGTCATGTCTTATATGATTTATGTTTAGTTTTCAGATCTTACTTAAACAGGACAAATCAGTACTTAACTGAAATCAGCACTTAGACTGAAGTCAGAACTTAAGTCATCACTACTTAAGGTTCAGGAGATATTTATCAGAAGATAATATCAGGACTTAAAGGAAATATTCAGATAAGGAAGGCAGCTGATTAAAGGAAGAGAAGATCAAGACAAACGTAAGAAGAGATATGCATGAAGAAGAAATTCTATGAAGAATAGAATACTTGGAAGAAAAGATATCTGATTGATATATTTTAGGAAGCAGAATTATATTCCATATCAATTAGCGATTATCTTGTAACTGTGTAGTATATAAACACAGACATAGGGTTTACAGTAGAAGTGTTATCATTATCGAGAAGATTATTCATTATAACCCTAGCAGCTCTCGTGATATTTGTTCATCACTGAGAGAAGACAGTTCTATACTGTAACAGAGTTTATTGTTTTGAATAAAGTTTGTTTTATGTTACTTGAGTTATTAGAGTTCGATTTGATTGTGCTATACACTGTATTCACCCCCCCCCTACAGTGTGTGTGACCTAACAAGTGGTATCAGAGCCTATCTGTTAATACACAAACAGTTTAAGATCCAAAAACAATCATATCTGAAGTAGAAACTCCAACTAAGCCCACCAAAACTGAAGAACCTCCAAAGACACAAATCCATAGCCGATATGAGGCTATTAGAGTTCCCATATTGAGACCATCTGAATATCCCATATGGAAGGTGAGGATGACTATGTTTCTAGAAGCTACAGATCCAGAATATCTTGATAGAATCAAGGGCCTCACAAACCAACCAAGCTCGCTATTACAGTTGCAGGTGAAGCAGCAAAGTCAGTACCAAAGGAGAAGAGTGACTACACTGCTGAAGATATCGCATCGATTGCTAAGGATGCTAAGGTACGACACTTACTGCATAGTGCCATTGATAATGTAATGTCAAACAGGGTAATAAACTGCAAGACTACAAAGGAGATATGGGATGCCTTGGAAACAAGATGTCAGGGAACTGATAAGATTAAGAAGAACAGGAAGACAATACTCACTCAAGAGTATGAACACTTTGACTCAAAGGCTAATGAGTCATTGACTGATTTATATGATAGATTTGTCCAACTCTTGAATGATTTGTCACTGATTGATAAGGAGTATGTTCTTGAAGATTTAAACCTTAAATTCCTGTTGGCTCTTCCTGAAAGCTGGGATTTGAAGGCAACAACAATAAGAGACAACTATAATCTTGATGAAACAACTCTTGATGAAATTTATGGGATGCTCAAGACTCATGAACTTGAGATGGAACAAAGAAGCAAGAGGAAAGGAGGAAAGTCAAGGACAGTTGCTCTTAAAGCTGAAGAAGAATCCCCCAAGGCAGCCACCTCAAGGAAATGCAAGGGTAAAGCACTCTTCATAAAGTCTGATACTGAGTCATCAAGTTCTGATAGTGATGATGACTCAGAATCTAAAAGCTTGCCTGAGACGGATGCTGATGAAGAGATGATGAAGCTATGTGCCCTTATGGTGAAAGGAATCACAAAGATTGTATATAGGAAGTTCAGGAAGGGAAAGAAGTTTTCCAGGAAAGGTGCAAGTTCTGATAAGAAGAATTTCAGAAAATCTGAGGGCAAAGGAGGAAAGTCTGATAGAGGAGATTATACAAATGTCAAATGCTACAACTATGGTGAGAAAAGCCAAATATCTCCTGATTACAAGAAAGTGAAGAGTGACAAAGGCAAGGCTCTTGTCACAAAGAACAAAAGCTGGACAGACACCTCAGATTCTGAAAGTGAGGAGAATTATGCCTTGATGGCAAATGCTGATATGGCAAGTGCTGAAAGCAGTTCTGAAGCTGCTGAGTTAAAGGTACCTCAAACTACTTATGCTTTTCATACTGATGATATTAATGAGTTGAGAAGATATCTTAAAACCATGTTCATTAGCTATAGAGATCAAACTTTAACATGTGAAAGATTAACTTCTGAAAATCTTGCTTGTAAAAAGAGGAATGATTATTTAGAAAAAGAGTTAGTCATGTTCCATCAAACTCAGAAAGATAGAGATGATGCTTTCTATGTTAGGGATGAATTACTTAAAATGAATGAATCTCTAAAAACTGAGTTAGAAAAGGAAAGAGAGATTATCAGGACTTGGACTAACTCTGGCAGAACAACTCAGAATTTGTTATGTAGTGAAAACTGGAAAGAGGGCTTAGGTTATGGAGATGATAAGAATGATAAAGGAACTGTAGAAATTAAGCCTATAGTTGTTAATCAAAAATCTAAGTTAAAGCCTGTTTAGTTTGTAGCTGTAAAGTCTGATAATGAAAAATCAGAAGTTAAAGAGGAATTAACTTCTGACAAACTAAAACAGGTAAAGACAACTGAAGTAGACGTAGGCTTAATGACAAAGAAGCAGCTTAAGCATAAGCTGAAAGAAGTTAAGAATGCAAACAAGGTAAAATCACCTAGGAAAAATAGGAATGGAAAGGAAGGTGTGAATAAAAGCAATGATTATAAGCCTGTTCCTGATGCTCCTAGAAAAACATGTCATAACTGTGGAAGTTCTAACCATCTGGCTTCTTTTTGCAGGAAGAATAAGAACATAAACTCCTTACCTTCAAAGTCAGGAGTTAAGAGTCAGTCTGTTAGATATAAGCCACAAAATCCTTGTTTTCATTGTGGTAGTTTATGGCATTCCATTTATACTTGTAAGGAATATCATAGTTTGTACTATGATTATTATCAAATAAAACCTTCTTTAAAGAAAGTTACCATTGTTCCTTCTAGTGTAAGTTCTGATTCAAAGTCTGATAGTGTAAATTCTGATAAGAAAAATGTTAACATAAACTCTGATGCTAAATCCACTGCAAATGTTAACAAACTTAATAAGGCCAAAGGATCCAAGCAAGTCTGGGTCCTTAAAACTAATCATTAGTGGTCTTTGTGATTGCAGGGCAACAGGAAAAACATCCTAGTTCTGGATAGTGGATGTTCAGGACATATGACTGGAAAGAAAGCCCTGCTATCAGACTTTATGGAGAAGGCTGTCCCAAGTGTTTCTTATGGAGATGGCAACATTGGAAAAACATTGGGATATGGCAATATCAATCTTGGGAATGTCATCATTAAAGAAGTAGCTCTTGTCTCAGGACTTAAACACAATCTGCTGAGTGTTAGTCAAATCTGTGACAGAGGTTATCATGTGGATTTCTTTGAAGAACACTGTGAAGTTATTAGTAAATCTACAGGCAAAGCTGTTATGAAAGGATACAGGCATGGTAACATCTATAAAGCCAAGCTTTCCACAAGTACTGATGGTTCTGCAATCTATCTGATGAGTAGAGCATCAATTGAAGAAAGATGGAATTGGCACAAGAAACTCTCTCATTTAAATTTCAACAATATAAATGAACTAGTCAAGAAAGATCTTGTGAGAGGACTGCCAAAGTCAGTATTTGCTCCTGATGGCCTTTGTGATTCTTGTCAGAAGGCTAAACAAAGGAAATCCTCATTCAAGAGCAAGACTAAATCATCAATTCTTGAGCCTTATCACCTACTACATGTTGATCTATTTGGTCCAGTAAATGTCATGTCTATTGCAAAGAAGAAATATGCTATGGTCATAGTGGATGAGTTCACCAGATACACATGGGTGTATTTCTTGCACACAAAAAGTGAAACTGCATCTATCTTGATTGATCATGTCAAGCAACTGGATAAATTGGTCAAAGATTCAGTAAAGATAATAAGACGTGATAATGGTACTGAGTTTAAGAATGTGATAATGGAAGAGTTATGCAAAAACCATGGAATCAAGCAGGAATTCTCTGCTCCTGGAACTCCACAGCAAAATGGAGTTGTTGAAAGAAAGAATAGAACTCTTATTGAAGCTGCACGTACAATGATTGATGAAGCAAAGCTTCCAACCTATTCCTAGGCTGAAGCTGTGCAGACTGCTTGTTTTACTCAGAATGCAACACTCATTAACAAGCAAGGAAAGACACCATATGAGATGGTGAAGAAAAAGAAGCCAAATATGAAGGATTTTCATGTATTTGGATGCAAATGTTTTGTTCTTAAGACTCACCCTGAACAGCTATCCAAATTTGATCTAAAAGTTGATGAAGGAATCTTTGTTGGATATCCACTTTCCATAAAAGCCTTCAGAGTCTATAACCTGAGAACAAGAGTGGTCATGGAATCTATCAATGTCTCTTTTGATGATAAGAAGATTACTGGACTTGAAGAATTCAATGATCATGATCAGCTGAGATTTGAAAATGAAGACTTAAATTCTGATACTGAAAATCCTAACAGTCTAAATCCTGATACTGCAAACTCTGATGGATTAAACTCTGATGTTATTGAAACTGTGGTGACTACACCAATGGAAGATGCACCTATGCAGGGGAACATACTCAAGATACAACCACATCTCAAGAAGCATCAGAACATACATCTGGCTCTTCAAGTACTGATTCGTCAAGTTCTGATAAGCCAAGTTCTGATAATTCTGAAAACTTAAATGCTGAAGAATCCAACTCAGAGAGCATAGTTTCAGGGGGAGCATCAGAAAATGTTGATGAAGATAGCATGGATCATGGGGGAGCATCCAGTTCTAGAGAAAACCTTCCATCTGCAAGGAAGTGGACTAAATCACATACACCTGACTTAATAATTGGAAATCCAGATGCAGGTGTCAGAACTAGAACATCTACTTCAAGTGAATGTCTTTACAATTCTTTTCTTTCTCAGACTGAACCAAAGAAAGTGGAAGAAGCTCTTCAAGATGCTGATTGGGTGCAAGCAATGCAGGAAGAGTTAAATGAATTTAAAAGAAATAAAGTCTGGACCCTAGTGCCCAGACCAAAGAACAGATCTGTTGTTGGTACAAAGTGGGTATTCAGAAACAAAACTGATATTGATGGCATAATTACAAGGAATAAGGCAAGGTTGGTTGCAAAAGGATATTCTCAACAGGAGGGAATTGATTATGATGAAACATTTGCACCAGTTGCTAGATTGGAAGCCATAAGGATATTTTTGGCTTGTGATGCTCACAAAAAGTTTATTGTCTTTCAAATTGATGTGAAAAGTGCTTTTCTCAATGGAGAATTGGAGGAGGAAGTATATGTTGAACAACCTCCAGGCTTTGTAGATCCCAAATATCCTAATCATGTCTATAGGCTTGATAAAGCACTTTATGGCCTTAAGCAAGCTCCAAGAGCATGGTATGAGACTTTAGCTCAGTTTCTTCTGGAAAGTGGATTTAACAGAGGAACTATAGACAAAACACTGTTCTACCTCAACCATAGAAAGGACTTACTTCTGGTTCAGATATATGTTGATGATATCATCTTTGGTTCTACAAATGACAGACTTTGCAAGAAGTTTGCCAAACTGATGCAGTCAAGATATCAAATGAGTATGATGGGGGAACTTAGCTATTTTCTGGGCCTTCAAGTCAAGCAGAATGAAGAAGGCACTTTTATTTGTCAAACCAAGTACACCAGAAATTTGCTGAAGAAATTTGGAATGCAAGATTGTTCAAGTGCATCCACTCCCATGGCCACTGCAACAAAACTGGATAAGGATACTGGTAAATCAGTAGATATTACTGATTACAGAGGTATGATTGGCTCGTTACTCTATCTAACTGCTAGTAGACCTGATATCATGTATGCTACCTGTCTTTGTGCAAGATTTCAAGCAGATCCAAGAGAACCTCACTTAACAGTTGTGAAAAGAATTTTCAAGTATCTTAAAGGAACAGCTGATCTGGGATTGTGGTATCCCAGAGAATCAGATTTTAAACTAATAGGTTACTCAGATGCAGATTTTGCAGGTTGCAAAATTGACAGGAAAAGCACAAGTGGAAGCTGCCAATTTCTTGGAGGCAGATTGGTTTCTTGATTTAGCAAGAAACCAAAGTTAATTTCCACATCAACTGCAGAAGCAAAGTACATTGCTGCAGGAAGCTATTGTGCACAGATTCTTTGGCTGAAGAATCAGTTACTGGAGTATGGGTTAACATATTTAAAAATCCCTATTTACTGTGATAATCAAAGTGCTAGTGCTATGACAGGTAATCCAGTTCAACACTCAATGACAAAGCACATCAGCATTAGGTACCACTTCATAAGGGAACATGTGGATGAAGGTACAGTGGAATTGCATTTTGTTCCAACAGATTAACAACTAGCAGATATCTTCACAAAACCACTGTGTGAAGCTACTTTTACAAGATTGGTAAATGAACTTGGAATGGTTTTAGGTTCTTTCTCTAAATCTGCTTAGCTTTTGTTCTGATGCATCAGATTTTATGATCAGTATTTACAGAAATTACTCTTTTTGTGTATTATGTGCTTAATTGAAAATTTGCTTAAGTACTGATTATTGTCTGATGTGAATTTCTAAACTCTGATAGTGATATGACTGTTTATGTGACTATTCAATCCTATGAGGATAACTGTGCTAGATGCTGACCTAGTAGTCTTTAATGTACTAGAGATCCCATGTTAGAAGTAATTATTTATGTGGAAATCTATTGACACAAGCAAATTCTGATATTGAGCTTAGTTAAGTTTACTTTGTCTATCTTATTACTAAGTCAAAAACTAGAATAATGTTTCTCATCTGTTAAGTTCTGATGTTAGTAAATCTGTTGAATGTACTAAGTGCTGATAAACCTCACTTATCAAAAGAAAAAGGAAAAGAAACAAGGAATAAAAATCAGGTACTCCTTTGAGATCTAGAGTAAAAATGTGGAAGGGATGACCCAAGTGCATTGCTGGTATTAAGTAATATGCATCAGAAAAGCAAAAATAAATATTTTTCATGGTGACTTTTCACACTCTATGATTACTGGAGAAATACTCTGATAATAGCATAAATTCTGATAAGCAGTCGTGACTCACTTACACTGAGAAGCCACTGTTAAATGGAATTTTAAAAGATGCATAAAATAAGCACAAAACAGTTGAGGTGGACTCATGCATGAACTCATTCAATAGTAGGCTTCAGAATAATGACAGATTTTAAGTAAAGTTCTTAGTTATGCCTTATTTCTAAGATGTACTGAAGTGAATCACACTTTACTCTTTGTCTAATATTTAGCTTAAATGCACACACTTACACTCCATATGAATGATGAAAATTACTGTGGCGATCAATATTGTTTTAGATAAACAATTTATGTGTCAGATTGCATAAATTTTGAGGACATGTTATGATGGAAGTTCTGATGATTAAGTTCTGAAGAACTGAAATCAGAATTTGTGTGAAGAATCACAAAGATAGGCATTCATTTTTCGAGTTAAGAAATCATGTTCTGATGACTGTTAAGTTCTGATATAAGTCTAAGTGCTGATATTAAATTCTGATTCTTTATTTGACTTATTTGTGGTTAAAATCTGAAACAGTCTTATTTTAAATCAGAATATGTACGGGTGAGATATTAACATTCAATTCAATTAGGGTTAGTGATACACGTCCATGCACATCAATTTTTACTTGTTTCTTGTGCGCATTAAACCCTGTTTTACACTTCCAATGACTGTTTTTACTCTCCTCAGTCTAGGGAGACGAGGTAGAATTATTTCTACCTGTCAGCATTAAATTTACTTACGTCTCCTGGCATTCTATTGCCTATATAAACCAACACCTCAAATCAGCCTACACATCATTTCTTTTCTTACACACTCACTCTCTTTTCCTTCATATCAACAAAATCATGGTCAACTACAACATGTTCTTGAACTATGAGACCTTCAACATGGAGTTGAGCTGTGCGGACTGGCAGCAGGAATGGCATGTTACTGCCATTCCTGATGAGATTTGGGACTCGGTTCCCCATGAGGTTCTCACACACCTCCTGTTCTTTTATATGGACTACCATCGCCATCTTGAGCGATTGGAAGTAGAAAGGCTGGAAGCTCTCCGCCAACAAGAGCGAATCATTTGACTCACTATTCTTTTTGTAGAGAGTCAGAAGAAGAAATAATTTATTTTCTTCTTCCTATTTTTCTTCATCGTCAGCTTTGTCTAGCTTCTTAGCAAAGGACAAAAGCTGTTGATGTTGGAGTTTGTAGCTTAGGACAGTCTTGTAATGTTCTGATGTAAATTTCAATTTCATGAATGTATTCTCTTAATATATTAATGGAATTTTATATTTTTGCAAGATTTTGTCTCTGAGATGTTTGTAATTCTACTGCATTTTTAAATCCTGATATATCCATATTCTGATGACCATTTTAATTACTGATATAAATTAAGTTCTGATTCTGAAATGTCAGTACTTGTTTACTTGATTTATTTTTGGTCATTCTCACACTTTATATTTTTCCAGGAAATGGGTTTTGCAGTAAAAATGATTAAATAAGTGGGAACAGTTTAAATTTTGAATTAAAACTGACTTACCTCAATTAATGGGATTACTTGGTAAGTGGAACGGTTTTTCCTTGAAAAACTGCCTGTGATAAGTAATGATTATTGTTTTCCCGTGCCCATTAACTATTCATATTGCTGCATGTCTGACAGGTGTCCAACGGTTATTTTTTAACCATGTATAAGTAAGAGAGAGAGAAGATTAAACAATCTTTTATTTACTTTTACTCTTTATCTCTATTTCTTTACTTTTACTCTCTCTCATCTCCTGACGTTGGTTTTCATACAGACATTTTATCAAATACCTTACAGGCAACCTTAATTCTCAATTTTTTTCATGGCACCTAAGGATTTGATTATAGATGGAGCCAAGTTCGTTCCCAACAACTATGCTGCAATCCTAAATCATGATGAAGCTCCATCTGAGTTGCATTTTATGCAAGATCTTCTTGCACACAGTGAAATTGGTTATGCATTGACCCAGCCTTCTGCCTTTTCAAGCCAACAAGTTCTGAAATTTTGGCGGACTGGGAATTTTGATAATGGTGGTGCTACTGGTACTCCCAACATTATTTTTGAAGTGGATGATTTTGAACATGTGGTAACTCCTGGAACAGTTAGCAAGGCTCTACGTTTACCAGAAGGCTGCATTTTCTCAACACCGGAGGAACCAGTTCTACAACAGCTCATGGCCAATTTGGGGTATGAGAAGAGTTTGGCTAAGCTTGGACAGTTGAAACGAGCATATATCAGAAAGGAATTGAGCTTTTTCTTTGACTGCATCACTAAAGCCTTCGGGAATAAGTGTTCCAATTTTGATGCCATTCCAATAAGAAGTCAGCACATCGGGTATGCTATTATTAACCAAACTCATTTTGATTTTGCAAGTGTTGTGCTAGGTTTTATAGGGGATAGGATGACAAAGGATAGGAATGTTGTCTACTTTGCTAGATTCTGTCAGCTTATATATAATTTCTGTTGTGCTGATGAACCCTAACCTACCACTGACTTATTTTCACCCTTTAAACTTGCAAAATGGACTTTTAATGACTTGGTAAATGCTGACCTTAAGAAAACGGTGGTTAGACCTTTACAGATTCCTCAGTCAGTAAAACAGATCCTGGTAAATGCTGATCATCAAACCTATAGATCTGTTTATCCTGATGTTCAACCTACCACCACATCCCAAACACCACAACAACCATCAGAACATACCACTCATACATCTAAACCTCAATCCTCTATCAGAACACATCTCAAACCTTCACAGATAGCTCAACCTTCATCCTCAGCACTTACTGTGAAGCCTTCATCTTCCAAGCCCAAAAGGACAAGGACTGTCCCTCAGACACCACAGAAGAGAAGGAGGATTGTTCTGAGAGATGAGTCTGATAGTGAGGAACAGGTTTCTGTATCAGAACCTGTTGTTAAAGAAGCTGAGAAGGTCCCTTCTCAGAAGGATTCTGGAATTGGGGGATCTAAGCTTCTCAAAAGGCTTAGAAGAATGACTTATGTTGAACCTCCCAAGGAATCCCCACCTTCAAAGAGATACAAGAAACAGAGAGCTAAAAGGACAGCTTCAGATGATGAGGAAGCAGCAGCTAAGGAAGGAGATCAGGAATCTCTGATCTCAAAAGAACCAGAATTTGCTGAAGCTACTGCATCTCCCTCACCATTGTCCCCAACTCAAGAAGCTGCTACAGATAAGGAAAACACACCATCTGTGTCTCCTGTACATGAAACTGTATCTCCTGTAGACCCAGGCACAAGTGCTGTAATTGATATTCACAACCTGATTGTGCCTGAGGTTCTCTACTTAGAAGCTCCAACAACAATTAATCCATCAACAACACCTTTTACTGATGTTACTCACACTCCAGAATTATCTACAACACCTTCTCTACATCTAGATGTTGATGATCAGAATATAGGTGAGCATCAGGATATGGCTGTTGATCAGAACTTGGTAACAGATCAGCACTTAGAGGATGATGATGAAGCCTCAATTGCTTCTCATATTGTTATTTTATCAGAAGATGATGATTCTTTCAGTTCTGATGCTTCAAATGCTGATACTACTGGTGATGCTGCTAAAATGAAGATGCTACTGCAGCTGGTCCATCAGGACATGCACCTCAACAAGCTATTCACAAAAGTGAGATAGTCAAGAAGTTTGTTACAAGGGAAGCACCAGTACCTTGGAGTGAAACTCCTAGAGGACAGGAGTGGACTAAGGAATGGAACTCAGTTACCTTTGTTTCATCTGCAAAGATTCTTACTGAGCACTTGGCAAAAGCTGATGAGATGTTAATTAATGATGATTTCAAGACACAGCTTTGAGTCACTGCATTGAGTACTAGACATCTTCAAGGTCTACATTCCACAACTCATGCAGAGCTGCATAATGTTAAGGAAGAATTGCTCAAGCAAGAGATGACTCGGAAAATTGATAGGAAAAAATTCTTCCAACCTACCTTTGACAGAGTTGCTTACATTGGGAAGACCCATGAGAAGCAGCAATCTCAGATTAATGAAATTTTGCAAAATCAAGCTTCTCAGCAATCTCAACTCAATGAAATCCAATCCTCAGTGGAATTGCTTGTCTCTCTTCTCTTACCTGCTGATGCCAAAAAGGGGGAGAAGGTAATTAAGTCCAAATGCAAAACTGTTAAGACACTGAAGGGGAAGGATGATGAAAAAGATGACCAGAGAAACTCTGGAATGGGTGGAGGTCATGGTCAAGGTAGAAGTTTCTCATCAAGAAGAGCTGAAACTACAAGTCATAGGACAAGTTCTGATACTGGAAAAAGAATTACTTCTGATACTGGTAAAAGGATAAGTTCTGATGAACTTTTGGATCTTGATAAAGAAATATCAAGACAGTTATTTCTGAAAGAAAATCCAGGAATGGACTTGGAGAGTCTGATGGAAGAAGAAGCTAGACTTAAGTCAGAAAAAGTCAATTCTAAATCTGAAGCTTCTGTTGGTAAAAAGAAACTTCCTAAGGCCAAATATATTGTGATAAAAGAAAGAACAAATCCTGAAGCAACCAAGGCTAAATCACAATTGCAGATATATCCAAGGTCCAAGGGCAAAGAGAAAGTTGGTGAACCTATCAAGGTTTATGTGCCTCCTGTGGATGAAGAAATTACTGTTGAAGATGCTGATCTTGCTCTGACTTCAAGAAAAATTTCTAAGACAACCTCTGGCATGGCTCAAGTTGTTCAGAGTAAAGATATAGTTAGTTCTGATATCTCAAAGAAGCAAGTAACCTCTGACATAGCTCAACTTAACTTGATATCAGAAGATAAATCAAAGGAAACCTCTGACATTGCTCATGTTAAACCTTCAAAGTTACTCCTACCAGGATTCACCAAAGCCAAATAGACTCAACCTTTGAAGACTGCTGTAAGTGGTTTTGAAGCAAGAGTGGTTACTGGAAAGGAAGCAAGAGATAAATCTGGATTGGGTAGTGCTGATGAAAGAAGAATACAGAACACAACCAATGATCCAACTTCCTTAAGTGAACCAGGTATTGGAGCAACTCCTGAAAGATTGAATCAACTAGAATCTGTACAGATGGTTTACCATACCTACTTGAGAGAACACATCTTGTTGTACTTCATGACAGATGGTAGGGTTTATCATATAAGGGAAAATGCCATTCCACTGAAGTATTTTGAAGAATTGGAACATGTATTATTCTTACTTCAAGTGGATGACAGAATAACAGAAAGTGCTGCAAACTATTTGAAGAGTCAAATTCAGAAACAGAAAAGGCTTTATTCTGTTAAGTCTGACAGCATATATCTTCCAAAGTACAGAGATCACAAGGGTGATATTGTTGAGATGAAGCCTAACTCTGCTAAGATTATAACTACCTTTCTGGGTTACAAGGCCGTGGAATTCAATCTTGAGTCTGACAAGGCATATTTGATCAGACTGGATCAGGACATAAGGAAAGTTAAAATTAATGATCTCAGGGCTGCAATCTTTCAAACTGGTGAAGATTCTGCAGAACTTAAAGATGCTAAAAGGAGGATGATTGATGAACTCAGATATGCTGAGAGATGTTTGTTAAAGAACTATCTCAGAACAACTCCTGACATCAGAGAGATCAGAAAGTGAAGCCAAGTCAAGATCTACAACTGCTCAAATTCTGATATGAATACAGACTGAAGTTGTTATCAGAAGTTAAAGTTGGTAAAGCTTTAAGGACTGTAAGTTGTAGTTATCTAGTCAAATTCTTATGCATTTGTACTTAATGTTTTTGACATCATCAAATATCTGTTAAACTTGTATATTATGCTAATTTACAAGTTAGGAGAGATTGTTAGATATATTTGATAATGTCATGTCTAATATGATTTATGTTTAGTTTTCAGATCTTACTTAAACAGGACAAATCAGTATTTAACTAAAATCAGCACTTATACTGAAGTCAGAACTTAAGTCATCAGTACTTAAGTTTCAGGAGATATTTATCAGAAGATAATATCAGGACTTAAAGGAAATATTCAGATAAGGAAGGCAACTGATTAAAGGAAGAGAAGATCAAGATAAACGTAAGAAGAGATATGCATGAAGAAGGAATTCTATGAAGAATAGAATACTTGGAAGAAAAGATATCTGATTGATATATTTTAGAAAGCAGAATTATATTCCATATCAATTAGCGATTATCTTGTAACTGTGTAGTATATAAACACAGACATAGGGTTTACACTAGAAGTGTTATCATTATCGAGTAGATTATTCATTGTAACCCTAGCAGCTCTCGTGATATTTGTTCATCACTGAGAGAAGACAGTTCCATACTATAACATAGTTTATTGTTTTGAATAATGTTTGTTTTCAGTTACTTGAGTTATTAGAGTTTGATTTGATTGTGCTATACACTGTATTCAGCCCCCTCTACAGTGTGTGTGACCTAACACAAGCATTATTCATCCGGCTATTGAAGCCAATACGTTCAAAATCAAGTCGAGCACTATTCAGATGGTGCAGAATTCTGTGTCTTTCGGAGGGGCTGCGACTGAAGATCCCAACATGCATATCAGGAACTTTGTCGAGATCTGTGGAACTTTCAAATACAATGGTGTTACTGATGAGGCTATCAAGCTGAGTGTTAGGTCACACACACTGTAGAAGGGGGTTGAATACAGTGTTTAGCACAATCAAATCGAATTAAAGAACTCAAGTAACAGAAAACAGATTTTATTTAACATAATAAACTCTGTTAGAATATGGAACTGTTCTCTCTCAGTGATGAACAAATTATCACGAGAGCTGCTAGGGTTACAATAAATATTATTCTCGATAATGATAACACATATAGTGTAAACCCTATGTCTGTGTTTATATATTACACAGTTACAAGATAAGTTCTAATTGATATGGAATATAATTCGGCTTCCTAAAATATATCAATCAGATATCTTTTCTTCCAAGTATTCCATTCTTCATAGAATTCCTTCTTCATGCATATCTCTTCTTATGTTTTTCTTGATCTTCTTTCCTTTCAATCAGCCTTTCCTTAACTGTTCGTCCTCCTGCACTTAAGTTCTGATATCCATCTTCTGATAATTATCTTATGATAATTTAAGTACTGATATCCTTAAGTTCTGACTTCCAGTAAATGTTGATTTCAGTTAAGTACTGATATTTCCTATTAGCTAAGATCTGAAAACTAAACATGAAATACATTAGACATGACATTATCAAATATATCTAACAATCTCCCCCAACTTGTAAATTACCATAATATACAAGTTCAATAGATATTTGATGATGTCAAAAACATTAAGTACAAATATATGAGAATTTGACTAGATAACTACAACATACAGTCCTTAAAACTTTACCAACTTTATCTTTTAATAACAACTTTAGTCTGTACACACATCAGAATTTGAGCAGTTGCAGATCTTGACTTGGCTTCAATTATCGATCTCTCTGATATCAGGAGTTGTTCTGAGATAGTTCTTTAACAAACATCTCTCAGCATATCTGAGTTCATCAATCATCCTCCTTTTAGCATCTTTAAGCTCTGCAATATCTTTAAGCTCTGCAGTATCTTCACCAGTTTGAAAGATAGCTGCCCTGAGATCATTTATCTTTGCTTTCCTTATCTCCTGATCTAGTCTGATGACATATGATTTGTTAGACTCTAGATTGAACTCAAGTCCCTTAATACCAAGATATGTTTTGATCTCTGCAGTATTAGGCTTCATCTCGACAATATCACCCTTGTGATCTCTGTACTTAGGACAATATGAGCTGTCAGACTTTACAGAATAGAGCTTCTTCTGCCTTTGAATTTGAGACATCAAATAATTTGCAGCACTATCTGTAAATCTGTTCTTCACCTGAAGTAAGAATAAAACATGTTCTAGTTCCTCATAATACTTCAGTGGTATATCTCTCTGCCTAATATGGTATACCCTTCCATCTGTCATAAAATATAGCATGACATATTCTCTCAAGAATGTATGGTAAACCATTTGTACAGATTCCAATAGGTTCAATCTTTCAGGAGTTGCTCTAATACCTGGTTCACTTAAGGAAGTTGGATCATTGGTAGTGTTACTTACTCTTTTCTCTTTTGAACTACCCAACCCAGTTTTGTCTTTTGATTCCTTTCCTGTAATAACTCTTGCGTCAAAAACAATTGTTGCAGTCTTCAAAGGTTGAGTCTGTTTAGTTTTGATGAATCCTGGTAGGAGACTTGTAGTAGGTTTAACATGAGCAACGTCATAGGTTAATTTACCTTTCAATTCATCTTCTGATATCAAGCCAACTTGAGCTATGTCAGAGGTTGCTTGCTTCACTGTCATATCAAAACTTACCATATCTTGACTTTGAACAACTTGAACTCTGTCAGAGGTTATTTGAGAATCTTTCTTGTTCCTAAAAATCAGATCAGTATCTTCAACATGAATTTCTTCATTCACAGGAGGCACATAAACCTTTACAGGTTCACCAACTTTTTCTTTGCCCTTAGACCTTGGATCTATCTCCATTTGTGATTCGGTCTTGAATACCTCAAGATTTGTCCTTTCCTTTATCACAATGCCTTTATTCTTAGGAAGTTTCTTTTCAACAACAGAAGCTTCAGATTTAGAGTTGACTTTTTCTAACTTAAGTCTAGCTTCTTCTTCCTTTAGACTCTCAAGGTCCATTCCTGGATTTTCTTTCAGAAATAACTGTCTTGAAATTTCTTCATCAAGATCCAAAAGTTCACCAGAACTTATCCTTTCAGCAGTCTCAGAAGTTATTCTTCTCCCAGTATTAGAACTTGTTCTATGACTTGTAGTTCCAGCTTTGCTTGATGAAAAATCCTTGCCTTGACCATGACTTCCACCCATTCCAGAGTTTCCCTGGTCATCTTTTCCATCATCCTTTCCCTTCAGTGACTTGATAGGCTTGCATTTGGACTTAATCACTTTCTCCCCCTTTTTGGCATCAGCAGGTAAAAGAAGAGAGATAAGCAATTCCACTGAGGATTGGATTTCATTAAGTTGAGATTGCTGAGAAGCTTGATTCTGTAGAATTTCAGAAAGTTGAGCCTGTTGCTTCTCTTGAATCTTTTCAATATTCCCAATTCGATCAAAGTTAGGCTTGAAAAATCTGTTCTTTTCTAACTTTGCATTCATATCTTACTGAGTAATTAAATCCTGAATTATCTTCACCTTGGCCCGAGTTTCTGAGTGTTGACCTTAAAGGTGCCTAGTACTCAAAGCAGTAACTCTCAGCTGTGCCTTGAAATCATCATTTATCAGCATTTCATCAGCCTTAACCAGGTGCTCAACAAGAATTGTTTCAGTAGGAACAAAAGTAACATCATTCCATTCCTTAGTCCACTCCTTCTAGGAGTTTCACTCCAAGGTACTGGTACTTCCTTAACAAACTTTTTGATTAAATGAGCTTTTGAAGGAGCTTGTTGAGGAGTATGTCCAGAAGGACCAGCTGCATCAGCATCAACATTTATAGCAGCATTACCAGTAACTTCATCTTTATCAGCATCAGAACTTATAGAATCAGCATCTACAGCATCCTCTGATAAAATAATAGTGTGAGAGGCTATTGAGGCTTCAACATCATCCTCTAAGTGCTGATCTGTTTCCAAGTTGTGATCAACAATCATATTTTGATGCTCACCTAAAATCTGATCGTCAGTATCTAGATGTAGAGAAGGTGTTGTAGGCAATTCTGGATTAACATCAGCATCAGGAACTGATGTTGTTGGTGGAATGATTGGAGCTGATGGAGCTTCTAAGTACAGAACTGCAGGCACAACCAGGTTGTGAATATCAATCTCAGCACTTGTGCCTGGGTCATTAGTAGGTACTGAGTCATTTACAGGAGACACAGGTGGTGTAGATACTGGATCTTGAGCAGTCTCCTGAGTAGGTGTCAATGGAGGTGTAGATATAGTAGCTTCAGCAAATTCTGGCTCCTTTGAGATCAGAGATTCCTGATCTCATTCCTTAGCTGCTACTTCCTCATCCTCTGAAACTGGCTTAGCCCTGTCCCTGTGAGCTCTCTGTTTCTTTTGTCTCTTTGAAGGTGGAGATACCTTGGGAGTTTCATCAGAATACATCCTTCTAAGCCTTTTGAGAAGCTTAGAACTCCCAATTCCAGTATCCTTCTGAGAAGAGACCTTCTCAGCTTCTGTAGCAACAACAGATTCTAGCACTGGAACCTGTTCCTCACTGTCAGACTCATCTCGCAGAACAATCCTCCTTCTCTTCTGTTGTGTTTGAGGTACAGTCTTTGTCCTCTTGGGTTTGGAAGATGAAGGCTGCACAGGATGTGCTGATGTCTGTGATGGTTTGAAATATGTTTTGATAGTGGGTTGAGTTGGTTGACGTTGTGAAGTGGTTGGATGTTCTGATGAAGGTTGGGATGGCTGTGATGAGTTGGTGGGTTGGACATCAGGATATAGAGTAGTGTATGTTGATGGGTCAGAGTTTACCAAAAATTGTTTGACAGAGTGTGGAATTTGGAGTGGTCTCAAAACAGTTTTCTTATTATCAGCAGATAATAATTCAGTGAATGCTCTCTTAGCAAGCTTAAATGAGCTAATTAACTCACCGATTTGTTGACTTAGAATTGGGATTGCATCAAAATTTGAACACTTATTTGCAAATGCCCTGGTGATACAGTCGAAAAAGAAACACCATTCCCTCCTTATGTGGGGTCTCTTCAACTGTCCCAGCTTCGCCAGAGTTTTGTCATAGCCCAGATTGGCCATTAGCTATTGAAGAACTGGCTCTTCAACTGTTAAATATGTACAGTTTGCTGGCAAATGAAGTGCTTGTCGCACTGTGGCCAAAGTAACCACATGGGCATCCTACCCTGTAGTAAAGACAATACTTGGGGACCCATTAGCACCACCATCATCATACACGCCTGACCTCCAGAACTCCAGCACTTGAGCTCCTGAGAATGTGTCTGGTTGAGTCAGTGCATAACCTATCTCAGAGTGAGCCGAGAATGGAAGCTTCATGAGCCGAGAATGGAAGCTCCTGAGAACTCCAGCACTTGAAGCTCTCATGGGGCTTCATTCTTGCCGAGAATGGATGTATAGTTGTTTGGAACAAACTTTGCTCCATTAAAGATAATATCCTTTGGTGCCATTTGAAAAATAAGTGAGAATTTAGAGTGCCTGAAAAATGTTTGATGAAATGTCTGTATGGTAAACCGTTAGTAGATATGAGAGAATAAGAAAAACAGAGAGAGAGAGAGAATAAAATAGATATGTGAATAAAAGATTTGAAAATCTTTTATCTCTTTTACTTAAACAACCCACGTGACAGCAGTTTTTGAGAAGTGGAACAGACTTTACACTTGTCAACCATCTAGTGGTTAAGATAACAGTTAATGGGCACGGTAAATAAGTAATGATTACTATGCACGTTCAGTTTTAAAAAAAATGTTTCCACTAAATAAATGATTACAACTGTCTTTATCTCACTTAACCCAATATTCTGATAAAATATAACCGTTCAAGTAATGACCAAAAATAAACCAAGTAAATAAATACTGCCACGTCAGCATCAGAACTTGATTATTATCAGAATTTAAAAGTCATCAGAACATGATTTGTATGAGGATTTATAATTTCATCAGAATACGAAACAACTCAGAGACAAAATCTTGCAAAACATATAAGATTTCATTAATATATCAAGCAAATACATTCTATGAAATTTAGCTATTACACGAAAAAGTTGCAAGACAGTCCTAAGCTACGAATCTTAACATCAACAGCTTTAGTCCTAGCCTTAGAAGATCCTATCGACTAGTTCCTATTGCTGGAGACGAAAAGCACTGTAAGACGGATGATCCGTTCTTGCTGACGGAGAGCTTCTCTCCTTTCCTCTTCCAAACGATCAAGATGGAGGTGATACTCCATCGAAAAGAATAAGAGGTCTGCGTGAACCTCTTGTGGAACTGAATTCTAGAGTTCATCAGGAATGGCGGTGACATGCCACTCCTGCTGCCAGTCATCACAACTCAACTCTATATTGAAAGTTTCATAGTTCATGAAAAAGTTGAAACGAACCATGTTTTTGATGAGTATGTAAAAAACATGAGTTTGTGAGAAAATAAAGGATGTGTTGGCTGGAATCAGGTGTTGGTTTAAATAACCAATAGAATACCGAGAGACGCAAGGAATATTGAATAGTCACAGGTAAAATTAATTATACCTCGTCTCTCTAGACTAATGAGTAATAATAACAGCCATTGGAAGCTTAAAACATGAGTTAATGAGTTAACGAAACAAGTAAAAATTAATGTGCATATACGAGTACCACTAACCCAAATTATGTGGACTATTTATATCTCATCCAAACATATTCTGATTTTAAATATGACTGTTTCAAATTTAACCACAAATAAGTCAAGTAAGGAATCAGGATTTAATATCAGAACTTGGACTTATATCGGAACTTAACAGTCATCAGAACATGACTCCTTAACTCGAAAAGTGAATGTTCATTCCTGTAATTCTTCGCACAACTACTGATATGATTTCCTCAGAATTTAATCATCAGAACTTCCATCAGAACTTGTCCTCAGAATTTATGCAACTGACACTTAAACTGTTCATCTAAAACAACATTTATCACCACAGTAATTTTCATCATTCATATGGAGTGTATGTGTGTGCAATAAGCTAAATATCAGATAAAGATTAAAGTCTGATTCACTTCAGTACATCATAGAAATAAGGCATAACTAAGAACTTTGCTCAAAATCTATCATTATTCTGAAGTCTACTATTAGAATGAGTTCGTGCATGAGTCCACCTCACCTGTTTTGTGCTCATTTTATGCATCTTTTGAAATTCCTTGCTAAAGTGGCTTCTCAGTATAAGTGAGTCACGACTGCTTATCAGAATTTATGCTATTTATCAGAGTATTTCTCCAGTAATCATAGAGTGTGAAAAGTCACTAAGAAAATATTTATTTTTCTTTTCTGATGCATATTACTTAATACCAGCAATGCACTTGGGCATTCCCTTCCATATTTTTACTCTAGATCTCAAAGGAGTGCCTGATTTTTATTTCTTTTCTTTTCCTTTTCTTTTGATAAGTGAGGCTTATCAGCACTTAGTAGATCCACCAGATTTACTAACATAAGAACTTAACAGATAAGAAGCATTATCTAGTTTTTGACTTAGTAATAAGATAGACAAAGTAAACTTAACTAAGCTCAATATCAGAATTTGCTTGTGTTAAGAGATTTCCACATAAATAATTACTTCAACAGGGGATCTTTAGTGTATTAAAGACTACTAGGTCAGCATCTAGCACAGTTATCCTCATTGGATTAAATAGTGACAGAAACATTCATATCACTATCAGAGTTTAGGAATTCACATCAGACAATAATCAGTACTTAAGCAATTTTCAAATTGAACATAGAATACACAAAGATAGTAATATCTGTAAATACTGATCATAAAATCTGATGAAACAGAACATAAACTAAGAAGACTTAGAGAAAGAACCTGAAACCATTCCAAGTTCATTTACCAATCTTGTAAAAGTAGATTCACATAGTGGTTTTGTGAAGATATCTGCTAGTTGTTGATCTGTTGGAACAAAGTGCAATTCCACTATACCTTCATCCACATGTTCCCTTATGAAGTGGTACCTTATGCTAATGTGCTTTGTCATTGAATGTTGAACTGGATTACCTGTCATAGCAATAGCACTTTGATTATCACAGTAAATAGGGATTTTAAAATATGTTAATCCATAATCCAGTAACGGATTCTTCATCCAAAGAATCTGTGCACAACAGCTTCCTGCAGCAATGTACTCTGCTTCTACAGTTGATGTGGAAATTGACTTTTATTTCTTGCTAAACCAAGAAACCAATCTGCCTCCAAGAAATTGGCAGCTTCCACTCGTGCTTTTCCTGTCAATTTTGCATTCTGCAAAATCTACATCTGAGTAACCTATTAGCTTAAAGTATGATTCTCTAGGATACCATAATCCCAGATCAATTGTACCTTTAAGGTACTGGAAAATTCTTTTCGCAGCTGTTAAGTGAGGTTCTCTTGGATCTGCTTGAAATCTTGCACAAAGACAGGTAGCATACATGATATCAGGTCTACTAGCAGTAAGATAGAGTAGTGAGCCAATCATACCTCTGTAATCAGTAATATCTACTGATTTACCAGTATCCTTATCCAATTTTATTGCAGTGGCCATGGGAGTGGATGCACTTGAACAATCTTGCATTCCAAATTCCATCAACAGATTTCTGGTGTACTTGGATTGACAAATAAACGTGCCTTCTTCATTCTGCTTGACTTGAAGGCCCAGAAAATAGCTAAGTTCCCCCATCATACTCATTTGATATCTTAACTGCATCAGTTTGGCAAACTGTTTGCAAAGTCTGTCATTTGTAGAACCAAAAATGATATCATTAACGCATATTTGTACCAAAAGTAAGTCCTTTCCATGGTTGAGGTAGAACAGTGTTTTGTCAATAGTCCCTCTGTTAAATCCACTTTCCAGAAGAAATGAGCTAGTGTCTCATACCATGCTCTTGGAGCTTGCTTAAGGCCATAAAGTGCTTTGTCAAGCCTGTAGACATGATTGGGAAATTTAGGATCTACAAAGCCCGGAGGTTGTTCAACATACACTTATTCCTCCAATTCTCCATTGAGAAAAGCACTTTTCACATCCATTTGAAAGACTCTAAACTTTTTGTGAGCAGCATAAGCCAAAAATATTCTTTTGGCTTCCAATCTAGCAACTGGTGCAAATGTTTTATCATAGTCAATTCCCTCCTGTTGAGAATATCCTTTTACAACCAGCCTTGCTTTATTCCTTGTAATTATGCCATCACTATCAGTTTTGTTTCTGAACACCCACTTTGTACCAATAACAGATCTTTTCTTTGGTCTTGGCACTAGGGTCCAGACTTTGTTTCTTTCAAATTCATTTAACTCTTCCTGCATTGCTTGCACCCAATCAGCATCTTGAAGAGCTTCTTCCACTTTCTTTGGTTCAGACTGAGAAAGAAAAGAATTATAGAGATATTTATTTGATGTAGCTGTTCTAGTTCTGATACCTGCTTCAGGATTTCCAATAATTAAGTCAGGTGTATGTGCTTTAGTCCACTTCCTTGCAAATGGAAGATTTTCTCTAGAACTAGATGCTCCCCCATGATCCATGCTATCTTCATCAACATTTTCTGATGCTCCCCCTGAAATTATGCTCTCTGAGTTGGATCCTTCAGAATTTAAGTTTCCAGAATTATCAGAATTTGGCTCATCAGAACTTGAAGAGCCAGTTGTAGGTTCGGATGCTCCTTGTGAGATGGTTATATCTTCAGTATGCTCCCCCTGCACAGGTGCATCTTCCTTTGGCGTAGTCACCACAGTTTTAATAACATCAGAGTTTAATCCATCAGAGTTTGCAGTATCAGGATTTAGACTGTCAGAATTTAAGACTTCATTTTCAAATCTCAGTTGATCATGATCATTGAAATCTTCAAGTCCAGTAATCTTCTTGTCATCAAAGGACACAGTGATAGATTCCATGACAACCCTTATTCTTAAGTTGTAGACTCTGAAGGCTTTTATGGAAAGTGGATATCCAACAAAAATTCCTTCATCAGCTTTTAGATCAAATTTGGATAGTTGTTCAGGATGAGTCTTAAGAACAAAACACTTGCATCCAAATATATGAAAATACTTCAGATTTGGCTTCTTTCTTTTCACCATCTTATATGGTGTCTTTCCATGCTTGTTAATGAGTGTTACATTCTGAGTAAAACAAGCAGTCTGCACAGCTTCAGCCCAAAAATAGGTTGGTAGCTTTGCTTCATCAAGCATAGTTCGTGCAGCTTCAATGAGAGTTCTATTCTTCCTTTCAACAACTCCATTTTGCTGTGGAGTTCCAGGAGCAAAAAAATCCTGCTTTATTCCATGGTCTTTACAGAACTCTTCCATGATCAAATTCTTGAACTCAGTGCCATTATCACTTCTTATAATCTTCACAGAATCTTTGACCAATTTATCCAGTTGCTTGGCATGATCAATCAAAATGGATGGAGTTTCACTTTTTGTGTGCAAGAAATACACCCATGTGTATCTGGTGAACTCATCCACTATGACCATAGCATATTTCTTCTTTGCAATAGACATGACATTCACTGGACCAAATAGATCAACATGTAGTAGGTGATAAGTCTCAAGAATTGATGATTCAGACTTGCTCTTGAAAGAAGATTTTCTTTGTTTAGCCTTCTGGCATGAATCACAAAGGACATCAGGAGCAAATACTGATTTTGGCAGTCCTCTCACAAGATCTTTCTTGACTAGTTCATTTATATTATTGAAATTTAAATGAGAGAGTTTCTTGTGCCAATCCCAGCTTTCTTCAATTGATGCTCTGCTTAACAGACAGATTGCAGAACCATAAGAACTTGTTGAAAGCTTGGCTTCATAAATGTTACCATGCCTGTATCCCTTCAGAACAACTTTGCCTGTAGATTTTCTTACAACTTCACAGTGTTCTTCAAAGAAATCCACATGATAACCTCTGTCATAGATTTGACTCACACTCAGCAGATTGTGTTTAAGTCCTGAGACCAGAGCTACTTTTTCAATGATGACATTCACCAGATTGATATTGCCATATCCCAAAGTTTTTCCTATGTTGCCATCTCCATAAGAAATACCTTGGGCCAGCTTTCTCCACAAAGTCTGATAGCAGGGCTTTAGTTCCAGTCATATGTCCTGAACATCCACTGTCCAGACTTATGATATTTTTCCTGTTGCCCTACAATCACAAAGACCACTAATGATTAGTTTTAAGGACCCAGACTTGCTTGGATCCTTTGGCCTTATTAAGTTTGTTAACATTTACAGCGGATTTTACATCGGAGTTTATGTTAACATTTTTCTTATCAGAATTTACACTATCAGACTTTGAATCAGAACTGACACTAGAAGGAACAATGCTAACTTTCTTTAAAGAAGGTTTTAATTGATAATAATCATAGTACAAACTATAATATTCCTTACAAGTATAAATGGAATGCCATAAAATACCACAATGAAAACAAGGATTTTGTGGCCTATATCTAACAGACTGACTCTTAACTCCTGACTTTGAGGGTAAGGAGTTTATGTTCTTATTCTTCCTGCAAAAAGAAGCCAGATGGTTAGAACTTCCACAGTTATGACATGTTTTTCTAGGAGCATTAGGAACAGTCTTATAATCATTGTTTTTATTCACACCTTCCTTTCCATTCCTATTTTTCTTAGGTGATTTTACCTTGTTTACATTCTTAACATCTTTCAGTTTATACTTAAGCTGTTTCTTTGTCATTAAGCCTACGTTAACTTCAGTTGGCTTTTCCTGTTTTAGTTTGTCAGAAGTTAATTCCTCTTTAACTTCTGATTTCTCAGCATCAGACTTTACAGCTACAAACTTAACAGGTTTTACCTTTGGATTTTGTTTAACAACTATAGGCTTAACTTCTACAGTTCCTTTATCATTCTTATCATCTCCATAACCTAAGCCCTATTTCCAGTTTCCACTACTTAACAAATTTTGAGTTGTTCTGCCAGAGTTAGTCCAAGCCCTGATAATCTCTCTTTCTTTTATAACTCAGTTTTTAGAGATTCATTCATTTTAAGTACTTCATCCCTAACATAGAACGCATCATCTTTATCTTTTTGAGTTTGATGGAACATGACTAGCTCTTTTTCAAAATAATCATTCCTCTTTTTACAAGCAAGATTTTCAGAAGTTAATATTTCACATGTTAAAGTTTAATCTCTATAACTGATAAACATGGTTTTAAGATATCTTTTCAAATCATTAATATCATCACTATGAAAGGCGTAAGTAGTTTGAGGTACCTTTAACTCAGCAACATCAGAACTGCTATCAGCATTTGCCATGAAGGCATAGTTCTCCTCGCTTTCAGAATCTGAAGTGTCTGTCCAGCTTTTCTTCTTTGTGACCAGTGCCTTGCCTCTGTCACTCTTCACTTTCTTGTAATCAGGAGATATGTGGCCTTTCTCACCACAGTTGTAGCATTTAACATTTGAGTAATCTCCTCTGTCAGACTTTCCTCCTTTGCCTTCATATTTTCTGAAACTCTTCTTATCAGAACTTACACCTCTCCTGGAAAACTTCTTTCCCTTCCTGAATTTCCTGTATGCAATCCTTGTGATTCCTTTTACCATAAGAGCACACAACTTCATCATCTCTTCATCAGCATCCATCTCAGGCAAGCTTTCAGTTTCTAAGTCATCATCACTATCTTGATGACTCAGTATCAGACTTTGTGATTAGCGCTTTTTCCTTGCCTTTCGTTGAGGTAGCTGCTTTAGGGGATTCCTCCTCATCCTTAAGAGCAATTGTCCTTGACTTTCTTCCATTCCTCTTGCTTCTTTGTTCCATCTCAAGTTCATGAGTCTTAAGCATGCCATAGAATTCATCAACAGTAGTTTATTCAAGGTCATAGTTGTCTCTTATAGTTGTGGCCTTCAAATCCCATCTTTCAGGAAGAGTTAACAGGGATTTAAGATTTGAATCTTCGAGATCATATTACTTATCCACCAGTGACAGATCATTCAAGAGTTTGACAAATCTGTCATATAGATAAGTTAATGACTCATCAGGTTTTGAGTCAAAGTGCTCATACTCCTGAGTGAGTATTGTCTTCCTGTTCTTCTTGATTGCATCAGTTCCCTGACACCTTGTTTCCAAGGCATCCCATATCTCCTTTGCAGTCTTGCAGTGAATTACCCTATTTGACATGACATTATCAATGGCACTATGCATCAAGTGTCTTACCTTTGCATCCTTTGTAATTGATGAGATATCTTCAGCCATGTAATCACTTTTCACCTTTGGTACAGACTTTGCTGGTTGTCCTGCAACTTCCACAAAGAGTTTGGTTGGCATATATGGTCCTTCATAAATTCTGTCAAGATATTCTGGATCTGTAGCTTCTAGAAACATAGCCATCTTCACTTTCCATATGGAATACTTAGAAGGTCTCAACATGGGAACCCTTATTGTCTCTTATCGACTATGGGTAATAGTCTTTAGAGGTTCTTCAGTTTTGGTGGGCTTGGTTGGAGTTTCTACTTCAGACATGATTGTTTTTTGATCTTAAACTGTTTATGTTTTAACAGATCTGCTCTGATACCACTTGTTAGGTCACACACACTGTAGAAGGGGGTTGAATATAGTGTTTAGCACAATCAAATCGAATTAAAGAACTCAAGTAACAGAAAACAGATTTTATTTAACACAATAAACTCTGTTACAATATGGAACTGTTCTCTCTCAGTGATGAATAAATTATCACGAGAGCTGCTAGGGTTACAATGAATATAATTCTCGATAATGATAACACATTTAGTGTAAACCCTATGTCTGTGTTTATATACTACACAGTTACAAGATAAGTTCTAATTGATATGGAATATAATTATGCTTCCTAAAATATATCAATCAGATATCTTTTCTTCCAAGTATTCTAGTCTTCATAGAATTCCTTCTTCATGCATATCTCTTCTTATGTTTGTCTTGATCTTCTTTCCTTTTAATCAGCCTTTCCTTAACTGTTCGTCCTCCCGCACTTAAGTTCTGATATCCATCTTCTGATAATTATCTTCTGATAATTTAAGTACTGATATCCTTAAGTTCTGACTTCCAGTAAATGCTGATTTCAGTTAAGTACTGGTATTTCCTGTTAGCTAAGATCTGAAAACTAAACATGAAATACATTAGACATGACATTATCAAATATATCTAACACTGAGGCTTTTCTCATTTTCTCTGAGGGATAAAGCTAAGGACTGGTTACATTCTTTACCAGCTGGGTCCATCACTATTTGGCAAGATCTTGCGCAAAAGTTTCTGGTGAAGTTCTATCCAATGGCCAAAACTGGAGCTATGAGGAGTAGTCTTACTCAATTTGGGCAGCAGCTAGGAGAAACCATATGAGAGGCTTGGGAGCGCTATAAGGATATGTTGAGAAAGTATCCACATCATGGTATGCCTGAGCGGATGGTGATCACTAGTTTCTATAATAGTTTGGGGGTCCAATCTCGACCGATGCTCGATGCAGCGTCTGGAGGTGCCTTGTGGGCCAAAAGCTATACTAAGGCCTATAATCTTATTGAAACTATGGCTGGAAATGAGTATCAAAACCCGACTCAAAGGATGATGTCTGGGAAGGTAGCAGGTATTTTGGAAGTTGATGCAGCGACAGCTATTGTAGCACAGCTCTCAGCACTGACTATGAAGGTCGATTTGTTGGCCAACTATGGTGTAAATCAAATAGCTAGTGTCTGTGAGCTATGTGCAGGCTCTCATGCTACGGATCAGTGTACACTTGTTACTGAATCTATTCAGTATATGAATAATTTTTAGAGATCGCAGCAGACTATTCCCGCTACTTATCATCCTAATAACAGAAATCATCCCAATTTCAGCTGGAGCAATAATCAGAATGCGGTTCAGCAACCATATCAGCAAGATGCAAATAAACAGTCATATCCCCCTGGATTCCAGTAACCTCAGCAAGCTACTCATAGGCAATCATATCCTCAACAAGGAGGTGCTGCTATACCTTCTAGTGCTGATTTTAAGGAGTTAAAGTTGTTGTGCAAAAGTCAGGCTGTTTCTATCAAGACCTTGGAAAATCAAATTGGACAAATAGCCAATGCATTGCTCAATCGTCAACCTGGCACACTTCCCAGTGATACCAAAGTGCCAGGTAGGAAGGAAGCTAAGGAGCAGGTCAAAGTTGTCACCTTAAGGTCTGGAAAAGTTGCTGATGCTGAGAAAGCAAAAGATGTAGAAGCTGAAGTTGTAGATGAAGAAGGAATTCAAAAGGAGAAAGAGGAGGAATCAAGGAAGACTACTGTTGAACACACTCTACCTCAGGGTAATACAGGGGAGAAACAACTCTATCCTCCACCATCTTTCCCTAAGCGATTGCAAAAACAAAAGTTGGACAAGCAATTTGGTAAGTTTCTGGAGGTGTTCAAGAAACTTCACATCAACATACCTTTCGCTGAGGCTCTGGGGCAAATGCCTAGTTATGCAAAATTCATGAAAGGTACTCTTTCAAGGAAGGTGAAACTGGTTGATCTTGATACCATTGCTTTAACGGAAGAGTGCAGTGTTGTGCTGCAACAAAAGTTACCTCCAAAGCTTAAGGATCCAGGAAGCTTCACCATTCCTTGCATCATTGGCAAGTTGTCATTTGACAACTTCCTTTGCGATTTGAGAGCAAGCATCAATCTGATGTCGTTTTCTATCTTCAAAAAGCTGAATTTGCCTGATCTGAAGCCCACACATATGCCTTTACAATTGGATGATTGCTCGATTATATACCCACGAGGCATTGTGGAGGATGTACTAGTGACGATGGACAAACTTATCTTTCCTGCAGATTTTGTCATTCTGGATTTCGAGGAAGATAAGAGGATTCCCATAATCTTGGGAAGACCCTTCTTGGCCACAGGCCGTACCTTGATAGATGTGTAAAAGGGTGAACTCACGATAAGGGTACAAGATCAAGATGTGACCTTCAATGTGTTTAATGCGATGAAATTCCCTACGAAAGATGAGGAGTGCTTCAAGGTGGATTTGATCGATTCCGTAGTTACTTTGGGAATTGATCATGAGCTAAGGTCTGATGTCTTAGAAAAAGCCTTATTGGGGGATTTTGACAGTGAAGATGATGACAGCAATGAGCAGCTACAATATCTAAATGCTTCTCCTTGGAAACGAAAGCTAGACATGCCATTTGAATCTCTTGGAAATGAAAGAGATGTGTCCTAAGTCCAATCATGTATGATGATTTAGGAATAACTTTTATGTAATCTGTTTTGATTTCATTGATATTAATAAAAGACTTGTTTTGGTTTTATTGCGGGCTTTATTTATTTATATGTTTAAATAAGATATACCATAGTTTAGAGTAGAGCTTTTTATGGATTATGATGAGATCATAATAATGAGACCTAAAAGATGATAACTCTAAACTTAAATATTTCCTGGTCGTAGGATTACTAACTGGTAATTAGTAATCCGCAAAGATCGGTACATACTATGCTTACTTTATTATGAAGGATGTCTGTTCTCATAGACATTTGTGTGGTGACACTATAGCTAGTATGTAGGTGCTTATAATAGAATAAGTTCACTGAACATGACTCACACAACTGAACAACTGATGGAGTTCACTCACGTGTCAGCAGTTATTCACATAGTGATAGTTGTACAATTATCCTTAGACTTGAGATCTTCATAGTGATCTTGTGTACACTGAACTATGCTTTGATTTAGTTCTTAGTCTTCAGGGACAATTATAAGGGCTCTACTGGGTATAGGAATTTGTACACGAAGATAGTGTATGATAAATAAAGGATCTACCCCTTCCAGTGAAGGAAGAGAATGCTCAATGCTGATCCACTTATGCTAGTTCAGGAATCTCTGGCCAGAGTGAATGAAATTAGAAAGGAGTTTCTAATTTACATTAAATAGAACTAAGCAAAGTGAATGGGAAAGCAAATGATTAAATAAGATAGGCTTGACACAAGTTCCATGCCTTGTATTTAATCGTGACATTACAGGGTAGAAGGAATTGATTGTACGGTAACTACTCACTGAATAGGTTCTTGGTATTCTAAGCAGTGAATTCGTATTATCCGGATAGTCGCGATATGGTGAGAAGTATCCCTCACGATGTAGAATAAATATGATTAATTTATTAATTAATTATATTTAATAAATTAGAGAATTTATATAAATAATGATAAAATAGTTTTATTATTATTTATTTCTACTACCGGCTTAATATTGATCCTACAGGGTCACACCATAAAAGAGAATGATTTAATGGTGGAGGAATTAATTAATAATGGCTGGTAATTATTTATTTGTGAAATAAATAATTAATTAGCAGATTTAATAATTGATTAAATGAGATTTAATTAATTCTTAATATTATTAATTAAGAATTTAATTTTGGAAATTAAATCAAGTGAGAGAATTATTTTTCTAAAGTGTTTAGAAAAGGGATTAATGATTAAAAGGTGTTTTAATTATTAGTTAATTGGTTAATAAGAATAATCAATTAAAGGGTTAATAATAATAATAATAATTTATGGAAAATTTTCAGCTGAAAATTTTGCCTATAAATAATATTAACGACTCGTGTATTCTTATTTATTATTTTGTACTTGGAGGTGTAATAAGAGTTTAAGTAAATAAATAAAAGTTGTGTATTGATTTTGGCAGTGGTTACTGATTGTTATTTAATTATTTATGATTTGTTGATATGTAGGATTTGAATTATGTGATTTATTGGTGAGTTATATGATTTTATTTCGCTTGTAAAAGTAATTTTATTATAATTTTAATTCCATAAATCTTTGAGTTGTCTTTAAAATTGGTTTTCTAATTTTATAATTTCAATAACTATTTTTAGGACTTTATAAAATTGAGAAATCCATATTTTGTTAATTATTCATTTTTAAATGATTTTCTGAGTGTGCTAAATGCTAAAATCCATATTTAATTATGGGAATCTTTAAAAATTAGGAAACTTATATTTTATTAAATTCATATTATTCTGAGAATTTTAAAATTATTTTGGAAAATTTCGGAAGCTGTTTTAACCGCGCGTTGTTTCGTTAATTGTTAAAAAAAGCGGGCATAAAGTGTGTTTTAAAGATTATTTTAAAATTTCGAAAATTACATTTTTTATTCTCTTCTGGATATTTATAAAATATTAAGATGATTTTCATGATTTTCTGGTGTCATTTTAAATGTCGCGATGGTTCGATAAGTGCAATTTTCGGTCCCCGAATAATATTTGGACACGTATCAATTTCATATATAAATGAATTGACACGTATCCTTTAATTGGTGATACGTGTCCAAGCCTCAATTTTTCCCTTCTGTTATTTCCTAATCGAGCTCTGTTCTTCTCTCTGGAAATCGAAGTAGTCTTGTCAAGTACTAAAGGCTGGCCACCTTCTGTACTAACTATGCAATAGGACAAGTGTTCGTGATCATAGTGATCTCTCAACAAATTCCTTTACTTCTATTTGATTGATCAAATTCCGGAAAATAGAAACAACTGAAAAAGGAGTAATAAAGTGGTGGTAGTATGCGGAATGGGAACACATTCGTGATACTAAGGTTGACGTGGTTATTAAAAGGTTATAGAACGCTAACGAGCAAAAGTATAACCGGTATAATATTAGGAACGGAAGGTAGTAGCGATTACGAACTGGAAAAGAAAGGGTATTAAGAAGCAAAAGCTATAATGTTAGAAGCTATAATGAGAGTCTGTGCAATAGACTTGAAAAAAATTTGGAATGATCACTTAACACGGATTTAGTTATATCACGACAATAGATCATATGTCATTATCGAGGTGTCACCTTATGAGATCCTTGAGGGAAGATAATGTCGATCTCCCTTATGTTAGGATGAAGTTGTAGAGCGCAAGATGCTCGGACCCGCAGTAGTCCAAAGGACCAGGGATATAATAGATCTAATCAGAGGACGGCTGGTAGTAACCCAAGATGGACATAAGAGGTATGCTGATTTGACTCAAAAAGGACAAAGAGTATGAAATAGGGGGCCTAGTAATGTTATAGGTATCCCCTTGGAAACCCTTGAAAAAGGATTGATGAGGTTCGGAAAGAAAGGAAAGCTAAGTCTACAATTTGTTGGACCCTTGGATATATTAAGACGTTTGGGAAGTTAGCATATGAGCTAGCCCTACCCCCGAACCTGTAGCAAGTTCATAACGTGTTCCACGTATCAATGTTAAGGAAGTGTAATTCGGATGCCAGACAAATAGGGGCATATGAGCGCATAGACATGCAACCAGACGTAACCTATATGGAGCAACCAGGAAGGGTATAGAGTAAAAAGGAACGAGTGCTTAGGAGAAGGGTTATCAAACTAGTAAGAGTTTGATGGTAGAACCACAATGTGGGAAAATTTACTCGAGAGTTAGAAAGTGCAATGCTAAGAGAGTATCCCTATTCATTTTCTATCTGATTCCGGGACGAAATCCTTTTAAGGAGGGGAGACTGTAATAACCCCAATTTTTGGGAAATTTTTGAAACCCTTATGAATAGTGTTTTTGCTGAATGAGAAAACTTTTCATGCCACACTATGTAGGGGTTCTGATATGGATATTCTGAGATTTTATTAGTACTTTATATGGGATATAAGTGTATGTAAAGATCGTCAGAATCCAATTCCGAACACTTTGGTTTTTCCCGGAAATCCACAAGATACGGAGAGAATTGAGTATAAGGTGACAGGATAAAAAGGATTATAAGAGAGGATCATAGAAGGAATATAATATATTGAGAAAGGTTAAGGGAACCTAAGTAATAAGATCCCGGGTATGATCCCTCAAACGATAAACGAGAACGAAAGATAAGCGAACCGTAAAACAAATAAGTGACCAAGAGACAAGCTTGTACAAGAAGCCAGGGACTGTGACATCATCAAACCACAAGGTGTGGACAAGTGGGAGCATTATGACATGTGCAAGGTGACATAGGCATGACAAGAAAGGAAGGAGATGTGGTGACTTTTTAACCACACAAAACCAAGGGCAACTAGGTAATTCACTAAAGCAAACAACAAAAATCAACCAACCAAGCAAATCATTTCATTTTCATCAAACAAAACACAAAATTCTCTCTTCTTCTTCTTCATGCTCTCGGGTGGTTTCTTAAGAAATGGGAAGTCCAAGCTCCTCCACTTGTTATTTTCCAAGGTAATTATCCTAGCTTCTCCTAGTTAAGTTACATACTTCCTATAAGTTTAAGCTTCTAAATCCAAGCCAATCTTTTTCTATAAATCATCAAAGAAGATGGTGAATAGTGTTTTGAAGAACTAAAATTTGTGTTCTTGAAGTTTTGTTTAGATTAAGCTTGGATAAGGACTTTAAGGGTGATTCCAAGCCATCCTCTTGATTCTCCACTCTCCAAGGAAGGTATAAACTACAAACCCTAGCTTTAGTTTTGAGTATTTAGGAATGGTTATGAGTAGTATAGTATATGTGAAGCATGAAACTTGTTTGTTTAAAAGTTTGGGTTGGAATGGTGGTGATTGATTTGTTGAGATCTTAAGATTTGGTTAAAGAATGTAGTATAGTTTAAATTCAAGTTTTAGGAGTAAGTAAATGGATTATAATGAGTTGGTTTGGGGCTGTTGTAATGTATTTTTGGATGGAGTTTGGATTGGGTTGTGAATTGGGGTTGGATTGTGGTTGTTTTGAGTTGGTTTAAATTTGGGAAATCGCGTAAACATAGCCGTCGTAATGTCCGATTTACCGTAGACTGTTTTTGTTCTTAACATCAGAACCCGAGAACCCCCTGCTAGATTATGACCACTGCCATGTTTAGATAGCTCATGTTACGAGCTTCGTTTTGATATGTAGTTCGTTCGATTCCGATGCACGGTTTAGGAGAAACGGCCGTTTCAGGTAACGGCGTTTCGCGAACGAAACTTTTCCCCTCGCCTTACTTTGAAATGTAGGTTAAAGACCAAAAAGGGTTAATTAATGCATGAAACATTTATGGTAAGTGTTTTAGGCAGTTGGTAAGTCACTCGAGAAGGAATCGCTTTAAAACTCGTAAAGGTTAAATTATTAAAAATGGTGGAGCCGAGGGTACCCGAGTGACTTAAGCGAATCAGTGAGCGCAAAACAAGCGTTAGAGTCTAAGTTAGTTAAAGTATAGATTTACAAGTGACTTTGGTTTAATTCCAACTTACTTGTTGTTTATAGGTTACCAGACTCGTCCCGAGCCATTCGTAACCCCCAGTCGCTCAGGAAAGTATTCTATCCGTTATACTGTTGTTGTGATGTATACACTTGTATATGCATTATCTTGCGATAGATGCATGTTGGTTATTTAGCAAATTCTTGCTATATATTGTAGCATGTGATATGGTATATATGCATGCCTGTTTTATATTCTTGAAATATATATCTGTTGGTTCAGTTGATAATATCTATGCTAGAGGATAGCGGTATCTTGCATATACCCTTAGTATAGGGACCCAAAGGTGAAAATATTTTCAAAAACCGGGAGTCGAGGATCCCGAGTAGATTTTATATATATGGATATGGATATTTATATATATATATATTTATATATATGTATGGTTATAGTTTTCTAAACTATTAATCGAATAAGGTTTATTCGATAACTTGAAACTTTATTTTATTATTAAATATTATTTCGAATATTATTCGAAGGCGTATGACTCCTTTTATTATTTATTGAATATTATTTGAATATTCATTTGAGGATATATGACTCCTTTATTTTATTTAATGAATATTATTTATAATATTCATTCGAGGTATTATGACTCAGCTTATTTTATTTATTGAATATTATTTGAATATTCATTTGAGGATCTATGACTCCGATTATTTGCTGGGATATATTCTTTATTTTATTAAAGAATAAGGTGTAAATAATCAAACTTATTTTCGATTATTCAAATAAAGATAATACTTTCATATAAGTATATCTTTGGTTATTTAATACTCATTTCAAGTATAAATTTTAATACTTCTACTTTAATTATTTTTATAAAGATTATTCTTTATGGGAATATTATTTAATTAATAATATTCAGATATTTTCTAATATTCTGGGGACTGATTTACTTCATTAAATCAGCTTTACTCCAAACACTCTTTAAAGTGTTTTCGAGTCTTCAAAATTATTTTTAAAGTCAGAGCGGATCCCAAAACTCATTTTTATATTTAAGATCTTCCTTTTTAAGGGGATTTAAATACTCGCTCAAAACCTGGGGAATCCGGCTCTGTGGTGTATTTTATATTCGCAACGAGGTTGCAGTTTTGGTAAATGAATTGATTACTTGCCCAACGTTCGGGAAGTAAGCCCATCTAATTGAGTCGGCATAAGCGACAGGCCGGGGTACGGTCTATTATTGTGTAAGTGGCTGGGTGGCAGTCCATCAACGCGTGAGGGGCCGGGGTACGGTCTAGCGCGAGGTCCTAATGCGGCCAGGGTGATGACCGGTGAGGAATTCATCCATCTACAGTAGAAAAGGTTACTTATTGGTATCTTTACCTGATCAGCAAGATATCGGGTTTATGCCAAAATTCTTTTCCTTTCCAAAATTCATTGGATGTTTCAAACTCTGTTCATACCTTGCATAACAGAGATTCCAGGAAATGTTTAAAGGGATATATATATGTGGATATATATATATCGGGACTAAATAAAGTATCTCATAACTTTTTCATTCAATAATATTTCAAAGATTGAATCTATTCAAGTCTTATCTTGTGGTCTCATCAGTGGGATGAACTTTTGAAATTGATTATAACTTGAACGGTGGTAGTTCAAGTAGTATTTGGGAATGATATAAGTGTAGTGAAGTATTTGGTAACTTCATCTTTTAAACTTATATCTAATTAATAATTGTCTTATGAATGACAAAGATTTTCAGAAAAACGTTGAGACAAGGTTAGATATATGAGATCACCTTGCAACGATATTTTTTTATACAGTTATACAATGGGACTTTGTGTATATTATGCAAGGAAGAGGACTTCCATTATTTTGAAAAGTATATATGTATATATACTGAATATTTTGCGACTTCATCGCATTAAGATATCAAACTTGGTTCATTTCTTTTGACCAAGATTTTCATGAGTATTATGAGTAGACTCATATACTATTAATCATTATACATATTATTTTGGTGGGCTTGCTGCTCACCCTTGCTTTCTTCCTTCATCACACAACAACAGTTAGGAAAGATGGCCAGACTCCAGCAGACCCAGCGCAAGCGCGTGGGAAGCGTCCCGCGTCTTCCCGATGATGTTGTAGCTGCTATAGCTGCAGAGGTAGATCCATTGTAGTGTAGACCATCTACTTTTGAGAATCAAATTATGTATAATTATAACTTGTGGCAGATAATGGCAATTAACTGTAAATTATCAAGTAATCGTTTTGGGTTGTAATAATTTTAAAATTGTGGATTCAAAGACTTGTACTTATTTCAATTTCATCTCTGAGACTATAACGGGTTGTGGTGTGTGTTAGTGTGGGGTCACAGTATGAGGTTATTTATTATTAATTAAGTGAAGTGATATTGTGGAAAGAAAGACCGTGACAACCCGGATCCCCGACCCCGGATCTGGGGGTGTTACAGAAATGGTATCAGAGCTAAGCGTTATAAACCTCAGAGATGATGGGACGTTAAGATAATAAGTTCACTAAGATAATAAGAACTCTTGCCAAGTTCATAGTCGGACTACCTAACGTAGTACTGACAGTTAAAACCCTTATGGGAACCCTTATAAATGTAGCGATAGAAGCGTAGTTCGTTATCGTATATGGTAGCAGGACTCCGAACCCTGAAGTTGAGGAACATCAATGCGATGATGTTTTATTACTAATTGGAGATCAGATTGTGGATCCAATAGAGCGTCCTAACGCAGGACCGGATGATGTTGATATTGAGGATGTAGCGGTTGAGGATGTTGTCCTAGAAGGGATAGTTGCTGAGGAGGATCCCATGGAGGATCCTGACGAGATTGGATAAAGGACCACTGATGAATTGATGACCCTGGTTGGGTCGACTACCAGAGGTAGGATTGGCCGGTCACTACCAGAGGTTCGTTCAAGTTTGTAAAGATAGTAGCCCCTTTAACGCGGCTTACTCGTAAGACTGAGAAGTTCGAATGGACAGAGAAATGCGAGGACAACTTTTAAGAACCGAAGCAAAGGTTGGTGACGTTCCCTATGTTGGCGTTGCCCGATGGAAAATGAGATTTTGTGATTTATAAGTGATGCTTCGCATAAGGAATTAGGGTGCTTCTTATATAGCACAGCAAGATAATCGCGTCTGCGTCAAGACAATTAAGGGAATTTAAAATTCGATATCCCCACCCATGAGCTTGGGCTCGCGGCAATAGTTTTGCCCTAAAGATTTGAGGCACTACTTGTATGGAGAGAAGTGTGAGATTCACAAACTATAGGAGCTCTAGTACATTCTTACGTAGAAAGAGCTCAACATACGCCAGAGGAGGCGGTTAGAGCTAATCAAGAATTATGATTGGGAGATTCTTTATCATTCGGGGAAAGCCAATATGGTGGCTGATGCCCTTAGTAAAAAGGAGAGACTCAAGATGATAATGTCTTTTGGAGAGTTTATAAGAGATTTTGAGAAAATGGAAATAGTAGTGAAGGTAATCGGAGCCGGTACCGAAAAGCTGTTTGAGATAGCAATACAGCCCGAAGTATTGGAAAAGAACATATTGTGCCAATAAAAGTGATGAATGAAGGCAGAGAGCCAACAAATAGGTATGAGATTAATACCGAGAGAGATGATAAGGGAATAATGAGGTATTTCTATAGAATTTGGGTTCCAAAGGTTTAAGAGCTTAAAGATGAAATCTTAGATGGAAGCTAGTTTGAGGAATAAGAGTTAGAGCAAACCCTGAACGTGATAGTCAGGGAGGTTGCCACCAAGACAAAAGGAACCCATAACATGATGAAGTGGAAAATGAGGATTTAAATTATGTAAGATGACCCCAATTATGGGGAGTAGGAAGAAATATTTAGACTGAGGAAACAAAAGTCGAGTAAGGACAGGAGACCCGAGATGGTACCCCTATACGGCAATTCATGGACCTGTCTAAAGAGAACTTAGACTATTATCCCCAACCACCACCCTGAGGAGTCAGTGCGGTGGGAAATTCTTTCATGACCTTTAAGTCGCTAAGCTCTCAGAGTTCCAAGGAACAAGCTGACCCAGTCGAGGCAAGAGCCTGGCTAAAGGAAATAGATGAATCATTTGAGATTCTAAATGATTGACGAACCACAAAAGACTGTTTTGTCACTTACCCTCCTAAGAGAGAGACCACCCGTTGGTGAAAGACCAAGGAAGGCACGGAGCAAGAGATTATAATAAACTGATTTAAGTTCAGTCAATTGTTTTCAGGAAAGTACTTCCCAAGGTTATGGAGATAGTGTAAAAGCTTAAGAGCCAGAACAAAGGCAGACGAGTATGATGAATTATGAATCTAAGTTGTAAAAGTTATCAAGATTCGTTCTGAAGACACGAATCCAGAATGACGGGATGTTTGAAATCAATGCTTATGTTATGTTGGTTCATGAAATAACGATAAGAGAAAGGAATATAAAGGCAAGAGAGTTTGAGGAATGATAAGGGAGTTGGGTATGAGGAAACCCTAAAGACTTGTAGAAATAGAAATAGAAAAGTAGGGAATCCTCCGGATGAGAGTGATTCACCATGAGTTAAATTGATGGCTGAAGGTATAAGAGATACATATATTTTATCCCCTGTAAGTTGGGAAGATTCGAGGAAACCTTGAGATAATTCGAAGGATAAATAATGAGACGCGGATAGACTGAGGAGACAAGAAAGTAAGAAATTAAGAAAATTGGGTGAAGGAAGTGACCTTCAAGAAGGTAAAGTGTAAGACCGGTGGCATGATACCCAGAAAGGGAGACGCCATATATGAAAGATATCCCAACATTGAGATGACTGTTGAGATAAACAACAAAAGTAAATAAGGAATTATTAAGAAGAAGTTCACGTTGAACATGACCAATATCTTCCAGAACATCCATGTTATCATTACCAAATCAAGAAAGAAAAGTGGATGACCATTGTTATCTTTTGGAGGCCATATGGATTGACCTCAATTTGAATAAGGATGCTATTATGAAGTTAGGTATAGACTATCGAGGTGGGAATGATTGAATAAGACACCCTTATCAGGGATATATGACTTGATTTATCCATGGAAGGATGCAGGTACCTTTTAAAGGTGGAATTAAGGATAGAACATCGGTAACTTAAAATGAATCCTAGGGGAATGCATAAAGGTTGGAATTTCACCCTTAATAGGGACAGTATGAGTTTTGACAGTATGATTTGGAAAGGGTTAATGTAGCAACAACCTTTAAGAATCAGTGGAGAAATTTTTCAGAAGTATATAGACAATGGTTCTAGTAATAGTAAATGGTATTTTAATATGCCCTGTATCTAGGGAATACAGGAGGAACGATTGAAGGATAACCTTAGAGGTTTTACAAGGAGAAAG
The DNA here is from genome assembly GCF_009905375.1 of Apium graveolens. Lineage (NCBI taxonomy): Eukaryota > Viridiplantae > Streptophyta > Magnoliopsida > Apiales > Apiaceae > Apium > Apium graveolens. The sequence goes on from NC_133647.1 coordinate 104,396,255, forward strand.
GTAATATTCAAAATTTTCAAGAATAGAAATGTTGATAAAGGAAATATGACGTAGTTATAATGTTGCCAAGTGGGGCACGTGTTAAACCACGAGAAAGTATGGATCGAACCAGTAATGGTCAAAATTATTCAGGGCAATTAGGACTTAAGATAAAAGATGTTCTAATTATGATTGAGAGTCAGTCATGACAGTGATTAACCTCTAAAGACTGAGGCAATAACTTATGGAAAAATGGTGATTTTTTTTTTTACTCATCAGATTTTAAGGAAAGCATTTTCACATAAGCTGTGATTGAAATAAGGTAGAAAATTTATTTGGAGATGGTTAAAGTGACATTGACTGTAAGGAAATTTTACTATCAGGAAAGGCCAAAGAGGTGGCCGACACTTTAAAGGTAAGAGGATAATTATAGGCGCTTGTGCCAAAAGAATACAGTGATGATGGTTAAAACTGTGAATGTTGTATTATGGTTTGGAAGATTGACATTCCTTCTGATGACTGTGTAATACCCAGCCATAATAGTAGTTGGTAAAGGTTTAATTCGTGTAATCGCCATGAGCGGGCTATCTATCTTAGAAGGTACTATCTTGAGAATGAGCCTGGACCATGTTTCAAAAGGACTAAATGAACCTTTGAGATCAGGAGTGTTCTTCATGAATCAGAAATGGTGATTATGTTACCTCCTTAGAAGGATTTGATACGACATGTATGGACTCCGTATGGTTAGCTATTAAGATTTTATGGAAAGTGAATGATGACAGTGGGTCAGTGGTGGACCATAGTAAGGCAGCAATGATTCTGCGAGTAACGAGCTGATTACAACCGTGAGAGTTGTATTGGAATGGATGTTGAGATTGAGTACCACTAAACGGGTCGTGGTAGTGTATAAGTTATCATTGATAGACTAATTAAGTAGAGTATCTACCTATTAAATATTTATTCCCTCTTATGAAAAGAGAGTCGTATTACTATATGAGGAAGGTTGCGGTGCAAGCATAGAACTCTAGTAACGGTGATGTCTAAAATGAGATCCCAGGTTCGATTTTCGAAATCGAGGGAGTTTCAAAGGTGATTGTGTATAAGCTCGAGGAAGAGCATGGGTCCGTAGAATGATGGACGGAATAGAAATATTTAGGCATGGGAAATACGATGCTATAATACTTGATGCTGATATAAATACGTATATGTTTTGTTCTCCTATGACAAACCTCTATAGTTCAGAGGTAGATTCCAAGCCAGATATTTTGTGGCAGTATATTTTTTTATATATACAATTCTCTTCAGTTCGTTCTTTTCTCTTCTTTTCATTTCATGTAATCTGAGAAGAACAACCCTTCCAGAAGGGGAGGTATTGCCGAATGACTATCTATCTGTGTGATAGAAGCCGAGTAGGATACCAACTATTGTTTAATTGCTTGTCAAGTACTAAAGGCTGGCCACCTTCTGTACTAACTATGCAATAGGACAAGTGTTCGTGATCATAGTGATCTCTCAACAAATTCCTTTACTTCTATTTGATTGATCAAATTCCGGAAAATAGAAACAACTGAAAAAGGAGTAATAAAGTGGTGGTAGTATGCGGAATGGGAACACATTCGTGATACTAAGGTTGACGTGGTTATTAAAAGGTTATAGAACGCTAACGAGCAAAAGTATAACCGGTATAATATTAGGAACGGAAGGTAGTAGCGATTACGAACTGGAAAAGAAAGGGTATTAAGAAGCAAAAGCTATAATGTTAGAAGCTATAATGAGAGTCTGTGCAATAGACTTGAAAAAAATTTGGAATGATCACTTAACACGGATTTAGTTATATCACGACAATAGATCATATGTCATTATCGAGGTGTCACCTTATGAGATCCTTGAGGGAAGATAATGTCGATCTCCCTTATGTTAGGATGAAGTTGTAGAGCGCAAGATGCTCGGACCCGCAGTAGTCCAAAGGACCAGGGATATAATAGATCTAATCAGAGGACGGCTGGTAGTAACCCAAGATGGACATAAGAGGTATGCTGATTTGACTCAAAAAGGACAAAGAGTATGAAATAGGGGGCCTAGTAATGTTATAGGTATCCCCTTGGAAACCCTTGAAAAAGGATTGATGAGGTTCGGAAAGAAAGGAAAGCTAAGTCTACAATTTGTTGGACCCTTGGATATATTAAGACGTTTGGGAAGTTAGCATATGAGCTAGCCCTACCCCCGAACCTGTAGCAAGTTCATAACGTGTTCCACGTATCAATGTTAAGGAAGTGTAATTCGGATGCCAGACAAATAGGGGCATATGAGCGCATAGACATGCAACCAGACGTAACCTATATTGAGCAACCAGGAAGGGTATAGAGTAAAAAGGAACGAGTGCTTAGGAGAAGGGTTATCAAACTAGTAAGAGTTTGATGGTAGAACCACAATGTGGGAAAATTTACTCGAGAGTTAGAAAGTGCAATGCTAAGAGAGTATCCCTATTCATTTTCTATCTGATTCCGGGACGAAATCCTTTTAAGGAGGGGAGACTGTAATAACCCCAATTTTTGGGAAATTTTTGAAACCCTTATGAATAGTGTTTTTGCTGAATGAGAAAACTTTTCATGCCACACTATGTAGGGGTTCTGATATGGATATTCTGAGATTTTATTAGTACTTTATATGGGATATAAGTGTATGTAAAGATCGTCAGAATCCAATTCCGAACACTTTGGTTTTTCCCGGAAATCCACAAGATACGGAGAGAATTGAGTATAAGGTGACAGGATAAAAAGGATTTAAATTAAAGGATTATAAGAGAGGATCATAGAAGGAATATAATATATTGAGAAAGGTTAAGGGAACCTAAGTAATAAGATCACAGGTATGATCCCTCAAACGATAAACGAGAACGAAAGATAAGCGAACCGTAAAACAAATAAGTGACCAAGAGACAAGCTTGTACAAGAAGCCAGGGACTGTGACATCATCAAACCACAAGGTGTGGACAAGTGGGAGCATTATGACATGTGCAAGGTGACATAGGCATGACAAGAAAGGAAGGAGATGTGGTGACTTTTTAACCACACAAAACCAAGGGCAACTAGGTAATTCACTAAAGCAAACAACAAAAATCAACCAACCAAGCAAATCATTTCATTTTCATCAAACAAAACACAAAATTCTCTCTTCTTCTTCTTCATGCTCTCGGGTGGTTTCTTAAGAAATGGGAAGTCCAAGCTCCTCCACTTGTTATTTTCCAAGGTAATTATCCTAGCTTCTCCTAGTTAAGTTACATACTTCCTATAAGTTTAAGCTTCTAAATCCAAGCCAATCTTTTTCTATAAATCATCAAAGAAGATGGTGAATAGTGTTTTCAAGAACTAAAATTTGTGTTCTTGAAGTTTTGTTTAGATTAAGCTTGGATAAGGACTTTAAGGGTGATTCCAAGCCATCCTCTTGATTCTCCACTCTCCAAGGAAGGTATAAACTACAAACCCTAGCTTTAGTTTTGAGTATTTAGGAATGGTTATGAGTAGTATAGTATATGTGAAGCATGAAACTTGTTTGTTTAAAAGTTTGGGTTGGAATGGTGGTGATTGATTTGTTGAGATCTTAAGATTTGGTTAAAGAATGTAGTATAGTTTAAATTCAAGTTTTAGGAGTAAGTAAATGGATTATAATGAGTTGGTTTGGGGCTGTTGTAATGTATTTTTGGATGGAGTTTGGATTGGGTTGTGAATTGGGGTTGGATTGTGGTTGTTTTGAGTTGGTTTAAATTTGGGAAATCGCGTAAACATAGCCGTCGTAATGTCCGATTTACCGTAGACTGTTTTTGTTCTTAACATCAGAACCCGAGAACCCCCTGCTAGATTATGACCACTGCCATGTTTAGATAGCTCATGTTACGAGCTTCGTTTTGATATGTAGTTCGTTCGATTCCGATGCACGGTTTAGGAGAAACGGCCGTTTCAGGTAACGGCGTTTCGCGAACGAAACTTTTCCCCTCGCCTTACTTTGAAATGTAGGTTAAAGACCAAAAAGGGTTAATTAATGCATGAAACATTTATGGTAAGTGTTTTAGGCAGTTGGTAAGTCACTCGAGAAGGAATCGCTTTAAAACTCGTAAAGGTTAAATTATTAAAAATGGTGGAGCCGAGGGTACCCGAGTGACTTAAGCGAATCAGTGAGCGCAAAACAAGCGTTAGAGTCTAAGTTAGTTAAAGTATAGATTTACAAGTGACTTTGGTTTAATTCCAACTTACTTGTTGTTTATAGGTTACCAGACTCGTCCCGAGCCATTCGTAACCCCCAGTCGCTCAGGAAAGTATTCTATCCGTTATACTGTTGTTGTGATGTATACACTTGTATATGCATTATCTTGCGATAGATGCATGTTGGTTATTTAGCAAATTCTTGCGATATATTGTAGCATGTGATATGGTATATATGCATGCCTGTTTCATATTCTTGAAATATATATCTGTTGGTTCAGTTGATAATACCTATGCTAGAGGATAGCGGTATCTTGCATATACCCTTAGTATAGGGACCCAAAGGTGAAAATATTTTCAAAAACCGGGAGTCGAGGATCCCGAGTAGATTTTATATATATGGATATGGATATTTATATATATATATATTTATATATATGTATGGTTATAGTTTTCTAAACTATTAATCGAATAAGGTTTATTCGATAACTTGAAACTTTATTTTATTATTAAATATTATTTCGAATATTATTCGAAGGCGTATGACTCCTTTTATTATTTATTGAATATTATTTGAATATTCATTTGAGGATATATGACTCCTTTATTTTATTTAATGAATATTATTTATAATATTCATTCGAGGTATTATGACTCAGCTTATTTTATTTATTGAATATTATTTGAATATTCATTTGAGGATCTATGACTCCGATTATTTGCTGGGATATATTCTTTATTTTATTAAAGAATAAGGTGTAAATAATCAAACTTATTTTCGATTATTCAAATAAAGATAATACTTTCATATAAGTATATCTTTGGTTATTTAATACTCGTTTCAAGTATAAATTTTAATACTTCTACTTTAATTATTTTTATAAAGATTATTCTTTATGGGAATATTATTTAATTAATAATATTCAGATATTTTCTAATATTCTGGGGACTGATTTACTTCATTAAATCAGCTTTACTCCAAACACTCTTTAAAGTGTTTTCGAGTCTTCAAAATTATTTTTAAAGTCAGAGCGGATCCCAAAACTCATTTTTATATTTAAGATCTTCCTTTTTAAGGGGATTTAAATACTCGCTCAAAACCTGGGGAATCCGGCTCTGTGGTGTATTTTATATTCGCAACGAGGTTGCAGTTTTGGTAAATGAATTGATTACTTGCCCAACGTTCGGGAAGTAAGCCCATCTAATTGAGTCGGCATAAGCGACAGGCCGGGGTACGGTCTATTATTGTGTAAGTGGCTGGGTGGCAGTCCATCAACGCGTGAAGGGCTGGGGTACGGTCTAGCGCGAGGTCCTAATGCGGCCAGGGTGATGACCGGTGAGGAATTCATCCATCTACAGTAGAAAAGGTTACTTATTGGTATCTTTACCTGATCAGCAAGATATCGGGTTTATGCCAAAATTCTTTTCCTTTCCAAAATTCATTGGATGTTTCAAACTCTGTTCATACCTTGCATAACAGAGATTCCAGGAAATGTTTAAAGGGATATATATATGTGGATATATATATATCGGGACTAAATAAAGTATCTCATAACTTTTTCATTCAATAATATTTCAAAGATTGAATCTATTCAAGTCTTATCTTGTGGTCTCATCAGTGGGATGAACTTTTGAAATTGATTATAACTTGAACGGTGGTAGTTCAAGTAGTATTTGGGAATGATATAAGTGTAGTGAAGTATTTGGTAACTTCATCTTTTAAACTTATATCTAATTAATAATTGTCTTATGAATGACAAAGATTTTCAGAAAAACGTTGAGACAAGGTTAGATATATGAGATCACCTTGCAACGATATTTTTTTATACAGTTATACAATGGGACTTTGTGTATATTATGCATGGAAGAGGACTTCCATTATTTTGAAAAGTATATATGTATATATACTGAATATTTTGCGACTTCATCGCATTAAGATATCAAACTTGGTTCATTTCTTTTGACCAAGATTTTCATGAGTATTATGAGTAGACTCATATACTATTAATCATTATACATATTATTTTGGTGGGCTTGCTGCTCACCCTTGCTTTCTTCCTTCATCACACAACAACAGTTAGGAAAGATGGCCAGACTCCAGCAGACCCAGCGCAAGCGCGTGGGAAGCGTCCCGCGTCTTCCCGATGATGTTGTAGCTGCTATAGCTGCAGAGGTAGATCCATTGTAGTGTAGACCATCTACTTTTGAGAATCAAATTATGTATAATTATAACTTGTGGCAGATAATGGCAATTAACTGTAAATTATCAAGTAATCGTTTTGGGTTGTAATAATTTTAAAATTGTGGATTCAAAGACTTGTACTTATTTCAATTTCATCTCTGAGACTATAACGGGTTGTGGTGTGTGTTAGTGTGGGGTCACAGTATGAGGTTATTTATTATTAATTAAGTGAAGTGATATTGTGGAAAGAAAGACCGTGACAACCCGGATCCCCGACCCCGGATCTGGGGGTGTTACAGTGGTTTTGTGGTTTGTGCTGCTGTGTATGTATATGTGAACGTGTGTGTGTGTTCGTGTGAACGTGTGTGTGTGTGTGGTCGTGGTTGTATCTGTGTTTTTCCAATGGTGTTGCCGCCCATGTGTCTTCAAGCTTTGGTTTGGTTTGGTTCTGTGTGTGCAGCGCGTGTTATACGCGTGTGTTGGTGATGAAATTTTAATTATTTTATTATTATTCTGCAGGAAATTATCTTGAATAATATTTGTGATATGGATATTTGGTTGCGGGAAATTATTTTAATTGGTGAAATTTTCGGTTGGAATCCGAATTGTTGGGTACCCCGAGAATTTTGCCGCCGTGCCGCGATGACTTGTTACGAGCGGACGGTGGACGGTGATGACGATGTTCTGAGTCCTAAATTTTATAAATAAATAAAATGATTTTTCGTAAAATATTTTTGGACTTAAATAATTAATTGTGATTGGTGTTGGGATGTAAGTTGTATAAAAGGATGAAGTAATATTATGAATTGTGTGATTGATGACGTCGATTGTAATCGACGGGTAGTTTTATAAATAAATAAAATGCTGCCAAAATTTCCTAAAAATATATATGTATCTATACGTGTTACCCTAACAATATTTCCGACTACGTGACTATGTGATTACGGGTTTATGTGTATAATATTGATACGAGTCGGGTTAGCGGATTGAGTTGTTAGAATTTGAGGATATCAAGCATGTTGGTGTAACTGATTAGGGTATTCTGTATTTGTAAATTCCGAGCGAGTTTTCTCAGGACTAAAGTCAGCGTGAAAGCTACTTAGGGTTTTGTAAAGTGTTGCAAGGCAAGTACCCCTGACCATTCTTTTATGGTTCAGTATATATGAATAACTAAATGTTTTACTATCGTAATGGAACAGAAACATTTTAAGTTATGTATCCCCCGTATTCGAAAATGTTGTTTTAAATTGTGTTTTGGGGAAAAGTAACTTCTGAAAACACCTATCTCTAAGTGATTTAAATGGAAAGAGGATTTGAATAGTGTGCTGTGATAGAATGGATTTTGAAAAGAGATAGGTAAAAGTGATGATTTTGAAAGTGGATTAAAACGATCAGATATGGGATATATTGGGTCCAGAGTAGGCCTATTGAGGTGGCGTAAGACGCTAATTCGGTTGCGCGCATTGTATAACCGATTAGTCCAGCAGGTCAGAGACCTAGATAGTCTCTGAGTTCCAGAACAGGTAATTGAAATGGCAGATGGAGCCATGAATAAGATGGCAGTTGGAGCCGTCTAGTGTTGATAGCCTGATCAGCTCTCTTCACATATCCATACGTATCTGATTTGGATTTTGTGATTCCCGTAAGAGTACGGGTAGTTGATACAGTGATTTTATAAGAGTGACTAGTATGCTAAAATAGGACTCTGGTATTTTTACAGCACACTGCTACGTTGTTTTAATGAAGCATGCTAGTTAATGATATCCAGTTTTTCTCTAAATTTTGTTGTATAATGTTGATATCATGATTACAGTTCTGTTCCTATTATTGTTGCATTACTGATTATCCTGTTATTCATATTTTGGTACTGCTGAGCAATTATGCTCACCCTTGCAAATTGTTATGTATATTTCGCAGATGCCTAGAAGATCAGTCAGACCGACCTATGTTCCCGCCCTACTGGACCCGGCTCCTCTGAAGTAGTTTGTATCAGACCATGAGGTCTGAGGAGTTGCTGAATAAAGCTAGTGTGTCTTAGATGTTAAATAAAGAGTCTGTAATAATGAGAACCTGAATTATACTTGAACCTGGATCAGATCTTGGTTCGGGGTCAAGTTAGTATATTTTAATAATAATTCTGTTGTTTATATTTTTGGTAATTGTGTTTAGTGACGTCAACTCCTGACCCCGGGGTTGAGGCCGTCACAGTTGGTATCAGAGCTACAGGTTCAAGTCCCTGATTCAGGTTAGGGATTGTGTTGAGTAGGTGATAGCGTGAGTCTTTAAGTGTGAGTCAGCAACTCATATAGAGGAGCAGACCTTTAGAGTCAGTCGAGGGTTCTGACGGCGTTACCCTGGCATCTATTAAATGTTTTTATAGAATTTCCTTGACCTGGTTGTGTCTTGCCTGTATATTTATTATGTTGGCAGTGTCCTATTGCGATTTCTTGTTCTCCATCTCGGGCTTCTGATTTGGATAGCTCAGATTCGGAGAAACCCCTTGATGTTGTTATTGAGGAGACCCCTATGCCTCCTCCCCCAGTTCTTTCTTTTGTGCCTCGAGACATCCCTGGATCTGGTCCTCGTCCCCGTTGGGTACATAGGTCTGTGTCTGCTGTCAGGGATTTCCCTCCTGGCTGCGGTCCCAGTTCTTCCATGATAAGACCTCCGGTACCTCCTGTGGCCCCTACTGGTACTTCTTCACCGATCCCTTATCATGTCCATAGGGCGGTGAATACTTCCTTTATCAGAGATCAGAGTCCAGAGTTTGCTGCCCAGTTGGACCAGGTACCTATTGCACCATTTCAGGGTATTTCTGCCCCTTCCCCTGAGGTGCGAGCCCGTGTGCGAGCATTGACCCAGATGGCTGTAGAGAGGGCTAGATCTGTTGACCGTTTCATTAGTTCAGAGTTCAGAGTTATGCAGTATTAGGACCTAGTGAACTGGCTAGTGTTTGAGCTAGGTTCCATTGGTGGCAGTGGTAGTGGCTAGTCAGAGCTGCTATAGAGGGATGCAGAGCTCAGAGTGACTTCTAGGAGTATTGTGGTTGTTTTCCTTGTATATGTACATTATGTTGTGATAGTTTGTAGTAGGCGAGGCTGTTATGACAGCCAATTTTGGTGTGTATTCAGATGGTTCTTTTTAGTTGGATTTTCAGTTGTACTAGTGGATTCTGTTGGTTATTGTATTCCAGCTGCTTTATCTTATTGTTCAGTTTACATATATATATATTGTGTGTTGCTATTATTGTTGTTATTATTATTGTTTCTGTTGCTAGCATTTTTGGATCATAATCATTCACTCAGGACGGATCCAATTTTAATGAGGGATGAGAATATTGTCTTAGTGGCAACGCTCTCCTGATTACATAAACATAAAGTGTTGGAGCAATCCATTTTATTATATATGACTGTTATATTTCAGGAGATGCCACCAAAGAGAAATTCTCAGCCCAATAACGGGTCTGCTGGGGATCCTTCCGTGAATGACATGGTGAATTTGTTGCGCCAGGAGTCTGTACAGCTGGCCCAACAACAACAACAATTCCAGCAGCAACAACAACAATTGTAACAACAACAACAACAACAGCAGCTCATACAACAACAAAAACAGCAAATCCAACAGCAGCAACTACAAATCCAGCAGCAGCATGAGATAAGAGGGGCAAATCAGGATGTTAGTTTTAAGTCTTTTCAAGCAGTGAAGCCCCCAGAGTTTAAGGGAGAGGTAGATCCTGTTGCTGCCAGGATATGGTTAAAAGAGATGGAAAAGGCATTTGCGCTCACCAAGGTGAGTGAGAATTTAAAGACTGATTATGCTAGTTATTTTCTAAGGAATGATTCGAACTATTGGTGAGAATCTACACGAGCCCAAGAAGGAGAAGGTCCAGTACCATGGACCAGATTTACCGAGTTATTTTTAGAGAAATACTTTCCAGATTGTCTCCATATTCAAATGGAAGTGGAATTTTTAGAATTGAAACAAGGGGATAAAAGTGTCACGGAATATGAGGCAAAATTTACGGAGTTGGCCCGTATAGCACCAGAATATGTGAGTTCAGAAGCTCAACGAGCGAAGCGGTTTCAGCAGGGGTTGAAGCCAGAAATAAGGAGTGGAGTTGTAGCCTTACAACTCAAGACATATACTTCGGTAGTTCAGGCTGCCCTAGTGATAGAAAGTGATCAGAAATTAGCTGCAAAGGAGCAGGGTGAGAAGAAAAGAAAATTTGAAAGTTGAAAGGAATATGTCCTAAGTCCAATCAGATATTAGGATTTAGGAATAACTCTTTATGTAATCTGTTTTGATTTCATTGATATTAATAAAAGACTTGTTTTGTTTTTATTATGGGCTTTATCTATTTAACTGTTTAAATAAGATATACCATGGTTTAGAGTAAAGCTTTTTATGGATTATGATGAGATCATAATAGTGAGACTTAAAAGATGATAACTCTAAACTTAAATAGTTCCTGATCATAGGATTATTAATAGGTAATTAATAATCCGCAAAGATCGGTACATACTATGCTTGCTTCATTATGAAGGATGTCTGTTCTCATAGACATTTGTGTGGTGACACTATAGCTAGTATGTAGGTGCTTATTATAGAATAAGTTCACTGAACATGACTCGCACAGCTGAACAACTGATGGAGTTCACTCACGTGTCAGCAGTTGTTCACTTAGTGATAGTTGTACAAGTATCCTTAGACTTGAGGTCATCATAGTCATCTTGTGTACACTGAACTATGCTTTGGTTTAGTTCTTAGTCTCCAGGGACAATTATTAGGGCTCTACTGGGTATAGGAATTCGTACACGAAGATAGTGTATGATCAATAAAGGATCTACCCCTTCTAGTGAAGGAAGCGAATGTTCAAGGCTGATCCACTTATGCTAGTTCAGGAATCTCTGGCCAGAGTGAATGAAATTAGAAAGGAGTTTCTAATTTACATAGAATTACACATAATAAATGGTAAGCAAGTGATTAAATTAGATAGGCTTGACATGAGATCCATGCCTTGTATTTAATCGGGACATTGTAGGGTAGAAGGAGTTTATTGTACGGTAACTATTCACTGACAGGTTCTTGGTATTCTAAGCAGTGAATTCATATTATCCGGATAGTCGCGATATGTTGAGAAGCATCACTCACGATGTAGAATAAATATAATTAATCAGTTAATTATATTTAGTAAATTTTAATATTCATATAAATAATTAATAAAAAGTTTATTATTATTTATTTCTACTACCGGCTTAATATTGAACCTACAAGGTCACACCATAAAAAGAGAATGATTTAATGGTGGAGGAATTAATTAATAATGGCTAATAATTATTTATTTGTGAAATAAATAATTAATTGGCAAATTTAATAATTGATTAAATGAGATTTAATTGATTATAAATTAATTAAGAAAAGTTCTTAATATTATTAATTAAGGATTTAATTTTTGGAAATTAAATCAAGAGAGAGAATTATTTCTAAAGTGTTTAGAAAAAGGATTAATAATTAAAAGGTGTTTTAATTATTAATGAGAATAATAAATGGGATAATAATAATAATATTTATGGGAAAATTTCAGCTGAAAATTTTTCCTATAAATATACTATTATAGACCCTATTTTTATTCTAACCCCAAAACCCAAAAAGTTTGGAAAACCCAATTCTCTCCACCTCCTTCCTTTTCCTTAACATCGTTTTCTTGGTGGATACCGGTGGAGTGCTTCACACTTGAGGAGCAACTGCTAAGGATCTCTGATCGTTGTCTCCGAATTATTTTAAAGGTTAGATTCGATCCCTATGTTTTTACCATGATTTATATGCTTTTATTTGGATTTTATATGTGTAAAAGTGTTTTGCCACGCCCCCGCTGCGTTTAAAAATCCATCAATGGTATCAGAGCATAGGTTGTATGCATATAGATCTGTGGTAAAAATTTTAGAATTTTATGTGCTTGTATGAATTAATTATGATTTTTACAAGTTATATCATGGATTAATTTTGTCTGATGAGAAATCGTTTCTCAGAATTATTTTGAATGTTGATCTGGGTTCTACAAGTGTTGTAGATCGTCTGGGTATTTTTTTCATAATTTTATGATGTATAGATTTTTTATTATGAATTTTTGAAGATCTTGTAATTAAATTCGTAATTAAATAATATTATATATATATATGAATTGTATGTATGTATATATCTGTATATGCTTGTACTGCTGTTGCTTGTCTGCTGTACTGCTGCACCGAAAAGTTGTCAGGCTCGTTTTCCGAGGAAACAGGCGGCGACTGCTGAAAAAGAAAAAAAAATATAAGGGTGTCGCGCATTTCGGGAATGAGTTACACCCCCTGTGGCGCATTCACAGAATGCGTTACACCTTTTAATGGCTTAAAAGGGTTGTAACGCATCACCGGAATGCGTTACAGGGCTTGTAACGCGTTCTTGTAATGCGTTACAGCCCGTCTGTTAATTTTAAAATTGATTTTCTGGGAGTTTCGTAACTCCGTTTAGGGCGTGCAATATACCGTTGGATTCGTTTTTCCGAGACGAATCTAATGGAGTGATCAATTTTAGTTTATATAAAAGTTTTGAACTATTTATATTTCCGGAAGTGTTTTAAAGCTGTTTTTGACTGTTTTAATTGCTTTTAAATGCTTCATGTGATACATAGATATGTATAATGCTTAGACCAATATGCTAGATGATATAACATGCCTACCTTGATGTTTATTAATGTTTATATATGTGATATATGCTTAGTTTATCATGCGATGATAGATTTAGGTGAACTTAAATGAACATAAGGCGTTTGTTAGACAACCTAATATAGTGAAAGTGTTTCATAACCTTAAGAATAATATTATGAATACAATCATGAGATTCTTGTGTTTGTGAAACACGTAATTGAATATGAATTTTCGATATGAGAGAAAGGATGATTCTGTCAACAACAGATTTCTATCTGTAAGAAAGGGTTATTAAGCGACGCCTCTTGACAATGCTCCACCCGATCTGGGAATCGTCTGATTATTGATTATTGATTTGAAATATTTAATTGAAAAGGAAGAATCTCTTTATAATATGATTATGATTGTAACGTAATATAATCCCTCTAAAATTAAATAATATCAAGTAGTAATTGGCCAATGACACAATGGGCTTGTGTCGGTCATAGCCTTCTAACATGATAGAAAAGTAGTTCTTATTTTTGAATCATTGTCGGTTCGTGCTACAGCCGAGGGCTTTGATTTCGAAATAAGAAATACTTGTCTATTACATAGAGATGTGTACATTGAATAAGAATCTAAAGGTCGGTACGTGCCACAGTCGTGGGCCTTTGGGGACTGATTCAAATGTACGGAATGTTGGGTTAGACTTGACTTAGAATATTGAGTTTGTCGTGCCACAGACGAGACTCAAGTATTCAAGAGGCTAAAGTTTGATTAGGGAACAACATAAGATGTAATTGACAAGAGTTGTCTGCCTATTGAACATTACATAGCGGTTCGTGCTACAGCCGGGGTTGTGTAATGGAATGTAGGATCCCTATTCCCACTAGCATTATGAATGCTTAATTTTTCACGTAGGGGGTTGAATAAATTAGGTAAACTAGTGGGAGCCACTTATGAATAAAGACCCGATTCATATAGTGTTTTGAAATGAAAACGAATATTTGCTAAGTGTTGTTATGTGTTTATCATTTACAAATTTACTTTGTACGTTATGTCTTCTGCACTATCACTCAGGAGCATACTGGATGCTCACAAATTGACTGGTCCTAATTATGCTGACTGGCTTCAAAACTTGAGAATTGTTCTCAGGATTGAGAAGCTGGAATACGTGATTGACTCACCTGAGCCTACTGAACCTGCTAGTGATGCACATAATGATGAACACGTTGTGTATCGTAAGTGGATAGATGATGCGAATGTTGCTCAATGCATCATGCTAGCTTCCATGAACATTGAGCTACAGAAGCAACATGAGCATATGGATGCTCACACTATCCTAATGCATCTACAAGAGTTTTATGATGTGGCGGGGAGGACAGCTCGATATGAGATATCGAAGGAGCTATTCGGTTGTAGGATGTCTGAGGGAACATCTGTGAATGACCATGTACTTAAGATGATCAATTTGATTGAACGTCTTGGATAACTTGGTTTTGCCATGGATGGGGAGCTGAGCCAAGACTTGGTCTTGCAATCGCTTCCGAGTTCGTTCTCGCAGTTTGTTGTGAACTTTGACATGAATAAGTTGGATGTCAGCCTGCCTGAACTCCACAACATGTTGAAGACTGCGGAATCGAATTTTCCCCCTAAGAAGAGTTCTGTTCTTCTAATTGGTGAAGGTTCCAATCCTAAGAAAAGGAAGAGGAACTCTTCCAAGAAGAAGAAAGTAGGTGAAGAAAAGCCGGTTCCACCAAAAGCTGAAGACCCCAAGAGCAAAGTTGTTTGCTTTCACTATAACAAGGTGGGGCATTGGAAGAGGAACTGCAAGGTTTATCTTGCAGAATTGAAGAAGAAGAAGGGTAGTGAGACTATCGCTTCTGATTCAGGTATGTTCATGATAGAAGTGAATATGTCATTAAATCAAATTTCTACTTGGGTATTAGATACCGCCTGTGGTTCTCATATCTGCAATTTGTTGCAGGGACCAAGGAGAAGTAGGACTCTTGAGGAAGAGGAGGTGATTCTACCGATGGGAAATGGAGCAAGAGTTGTTGCTGAAGATGTAGAATCATTTCATTTACATATGCCTACGGGCAAGACTATTGTTTTAAATAATTGTTATTTTGTTCCCTCGATTGTGAGGAATATTATTCCCATGTTAGACTTGGCTGGATTTTCATTTATTATTGAGAATAATGAATGTTCTATTCTTAGAGATAATATTCTTTATGGACGTGGTGCCTTAAATAATGATCTGTATATATGTGACATAATTTACTTCAGATTGAACAAACTAATAAAAGAAAAGGGATGATGAAAATCTCACTTCATAGTGGCACTGCAGTCTCCATTTAGTAGACATGGAGAGAGGACTGCAAATTTGCTAGGAATGTTACACACATGTATGTGGACCAATGTCTAAGCAAGCCATGGGTGGATTTTCATACTTCATTACTTTCATAGATGATAGATCTAGATTCGGATATGTGTTTGATGAAACACAAGTCTGAGACCTTTGAAAAGTTCAAAGAATATAAGTATGAAGTGGAGAAACAAACCAAACATAGTATTATAATTCTTCGATTAGATCGAGGTGGTGAATACTTTAATGGAGTGTTTCTAGATTATCTCAAAGTAAATGGTATAGTCTCCCAGTGGACTCCTCCAGATTGGTATCTGAAAGGAGAAATCGAACTTTGTTAGACATAGTTCGGTCCATGATGAGCTATGCAAATCTTCCAGTATTCCTATGGGGTTATGCATTGGAAACCTCAGCATATTTACTGAATAAGGTGCCTTCCAAAATCTGTTCCTCAAACTTCGTATGAGATATGGAAAGAAAGGAAGCCGAGTCTTAAACACGTTAAGATTTGGGGATGTCCAGCTTATGTCAAGTAAGTTGACCCAGATAAGCTGGAATATCGATCCGTAAAATGTAGTTTTGTGGGATATCCTAAAGAGACTTTAGGGTATTACTTTTACACCAATCATCGGGTGTTTGTCTCCAGACATGCTACCTTCTTGGAAAAGGAGTTTATCCTTGAAGGAAACAGTGGGAGCAAAATTGAACTTGATGAAGTTCAAGAAGCACAAACTACTACGGATCAAGTGGAAACACCTGTTCTGACTGAACAACCTTTTGTGGAATAGACCATTCATAGGTCAGGGAGAGTGTCTCTCCAACCTGAGAGGTAATATGGCCTTGTCATTGAGAATGACAATGAGTTGTCGATCATTGATGATGAAGACCCTGTGACCTATAATGAGGCTATGAGTAGTGTTGACTAGGAGAAATGGCATAGTGCCATGAAATCCAGAATGGAATCTATGTATACGGTATACAAAAGATAGATTATAGCAGATGGCCAGGTGGAGACCTATAAGGCCAGGCTTTTGGAAAAAGGATTCAAACAAAGGCAATGGATTGACTTTGATGAAACTTTTTACCTGTAGCCCTGTTAAAATCAGTTCGGATTTTGCTTGCGATTGCTGCTTACTACGACTATGTGATCTGGCATATAGCCAGATGGTTTTCTTTCCAAGGGAAATGAAAACCTAGTGTGTAAGCTACTGCGAACCATATGTGGTTTAAAGCAAGCTTCTCGAAAGATGGAACATTCGTTTTGATGAGACAATCAAAGAGTTTGATTTTATCAAAAACGTAGATGAACCATGCGTCTACAAAAGGGTTAGTGGGAGCGCGATAACATTTATTGTGTTGTATTGAATTAGAGTTGACACACATAACGACATAGTAGACCCACTCACAAAGCTACTTTATGAAAGTCACTTTGATCGTCATAATGACATGATGGGTATTAGATACCAAAGTGATTGGCTTTAGTACAAGTGGGAGATTGAAAGGAATATGTCCTAAGTCCAATCAGGTATTAGGATTTAGGAATAACTCTTTATGTAATCTGTTTTGATTTCATTGATAATAATAAAAGACTTGTTTTGTTTTTATTACGGGCTTTATCTATTTAAGTGTTTAAATAAGATATACCATAGTTTAGAGTAAAGCTTTTTATGGATTATGATGAGATCATAATAGTGAGACCTAAAAGATGATAACTCTAAACTTAAATAGTTCTTGATCATAGGATTATTAACTGGTAATTAATAATCCGTAAAGATCGGTACATACTATGCTTGCTTCATTATGAAGGATGTCTGTTCTCATAGACATTTGTGTGGTGACACTATAGCTAGTATGTAGGTGCTTATTATAGAATAAGTTCACTGAACATGACTCGCACAGCTGAACAACTGATGGAGTTCACTCACGTGTCAGCAGTTGTTCACTTAGTGATAGTTGTACAAGTATCCTTAGACTTGAGGTCATCACAGTCATCTTGTGTACACTGAACTATGCTTTGGTTTAGTTCTTAGTCTTCAGGGACAATTATTAGGGCTCTACTGGGTATAGTAATTTGTACACGAAGATAGTGTATGATCAATAAAGGATCTACCCCTTCCAGTGAAGGAAGCAAATGTTCAAGGCTGATCCACTTATGCTAGTTCAGGAATCTCTGGCCAGAGTGAATGAAATTAGAAAGGAGTTTCTAATTTGCATAGAACTACGCATAATAAATGGTAAGCAAGTGATTAAATTAGATAGTCTTGACACGAGATCCATGCCTTATATTTAATTGGGACATTGTAGGGTAGAAGGAGTTTATTGTACGGTAACTATTCACTGACAGGTTCTTGGTATTCTAAGCAGTGAATTCATATTATCCGGATAGTCGCGATATGTTGAGAAACATCACTCACGATGTAGAATAAATATAATTAATCAGTTAATTATATTTAGTGAATTTTAATATTCATATAAATAATTAATAAAAAGTTTATTATTATTTATTTCTACTACCAGCTTAATATTGAACCTACAGGGTCACACCATAAAAAGAGAATGATTTAATGGTTGTGGAATTAATTAATAATGGCTAATAATTATTTATTTGTGAAATAAATAATTAATTGGAAAATTTAATAATTGATTAAATGTGATTTAATTGATTATAAATTAATTAAGAAAAGTTCTTAATATTATTAATTAAGGATTTAATTTTTGGAAATTAAATCAAGAGAGAGAATTATTTCTAAAGTGTTTAGAAAAAGGATTAATAATTAAAAGGTGTTTTAATTATTAATGAGAATAATAAATGGGATAATAATAATAATATTTATGGGAAAATTTCAGCTAAAAATTTTGCCTATAAATATACTATTATAGACCCTATTTTTATTATAACCCCAAAACCCAAAAAGTTTGGAAAACCCAATTCTCTCCACCTCCTTCCTTCTCCTTAACATCGTTTTCTTGGTGGATACCGGTGGAGTGCTTCACACTTGAGGAGCAACTGCTAAGGATCTCTGATCGTTGTCTCCGAATTATTTTAAAGGTTAGATTCGATCCCTATGTTTTTTCCATGATTTATATGCTTTTATTTGGATTTTATATGTGTAAAAGTGTTTTGCCACGCCCCCGCTGCGTTTAAAAATCCATCAAAAGTGGACCTGCTAGATCAGAGGCAGGAATAGCGAGTCGGAAGTTTCAGTGTTGGTTTGGAAGGAATAAGAATAAGAGGTTCAAGAGGCAGGATGTTCCTCAGGCGAAACCCGGTACTACTTCAGTTAACTCTGCCCCGACGAGAATGAGTAAGCCAGTGACAGATTGTAAGATGTGTGGGAAAAAGCATAGTGGACAGTGCTGAGAGAATGTTAATTGTTTTAGGTGTGGACAGAAAGGTCACTATTCCACGGAATGTAAGTCTGAGATTCAAGGAGTTACTTGTTTTAGTTGCGGAAAAGTGGGACACATAGCTAGGAATTGCAAGTCAGTGACCCAAGGTAATGCGGGAAGGAGTGTGTCTCAAGGACCAGCAACCAGTACGGCGAGAGCTAGGACTTTTAAGATGACCCAGAAGTCTCCAGTTCATGACTCTGATGTGGTTGCAGGTACGCTTATTCTTAATTACGTACATGTTAACGTTTTGTTTGATTCGGGAGCGTCCAAATCTTTTATATCTGTGAATTGTATGAATAAAATGCAGTTGATGTTAGAAGACTTAGACGAACCTCTAACTATAGAAATGGCTAATAAAGATAGAGTACCTGTAAAGCAATTTTGTACTAGTTGTTCCCTAGAGATTTCAGGGTATATGTTCTCTGTTGACCTAATACCCTTCGAGTTGGGAGACTTTGATGTTATTTTAGGTATGGATTGGTTGTCTCGATATAGGGCAAATATTGATTGTAAGAAAAAGAGAGTTGTTCTATACACTTCAGATAATAGAAGGATCAGTTACCCAGGGCAGAGGCAAGATAAGAAGTTTCTCTCAGTAATGCAAGCAAGAAGATTGTTGAGACAAGGATGTGAATCGTACTTGGCACATGTAGTTTTATAAATAAATAAAGTGCTGCCAAAATTTCCTAAAAATATATATGTATTTATACGTGTTACCCTAACAATATTTCCGACTACGTGACTATGTGATTACGGGTTTATGTGTATAATATTGATACGAGTCGGGTTATCGGATTGAGTTGTTAGAATTTGAGGATATCAAGCATGTCGGTGTAACTGATTAGGGTATTCTGTATTTGTAGATTCCGAGCGAGTTTTCTCAGGACTAAAGTCAGCGTGAAAGCTACTTAGGGTTTTGTAAAGCGTTGCAAGGCAAGTACCCCTGACCATTCTTTTATGGTTCAGTATATATGAATAACTAAAATTTTTACTATCGTAATGGAACAGAAACATTTTAAGTTATGTATCCCCTGTATTTGAAAACGTTGTTTAAAATTGCATTTTGGGGAAAAGTAACTTCTGAAAACACCTATCTCTAAACGTGATTTAAATGAAAAGAGGATTTGAATAGTGTGATGTGATAGAATGGATTTGGAAAAGAGATAGGTAAAAGTGATGATTTTGAAAACTGGATTAAAACGATCAGATATGGGATACATTGGGGCCAGAGTAGGCCTATTGAGTTGGCGTAAGAGGCTAATTCGGTTGCGCGTATTGTATAACCGATTAGTCCAATAGGTCAGAGACCTAGCTAGTCTCTGAGTTCCGGAACAGGTAATTGAAATGGCAGATGGAACCATGAATAAGATGGCAGTTGGAGCCGTCTAGTGTTGATAGCCTGATCAGCTGTCTTCACATATCCATACGTATCTGATTTGGATTTTGTGATTCCCGTAAGAGTATGGGTAGTTGATACAGTGATTTTATAAGAGTGACTAGTATGCTAAAATTGGACTCTGGTGTTTTTACAGCACACTGCTACATTGTTTTAATGAAGCATGCTAGTTAATGATATCCAGTTTTTCTCTAAATTTTGTTGTATAATGTTGATATCATGATTACAGTTCTGTTCCTATTATTTTTGCATTACTGATTATCCTGTTATTCATATTTTGGTACTGCTGAGCGATTATGCTCACCCTTGCAAATTGTTATATATATTTCGCAGATGCCTAGAAGATCAGTCAGACCGACCTATGTTCCCGCCCCTACTGGACCCGGCTCCTCTGAAGTAGTTTGTATCAGACCATGAGGTCTGAGGAGTTGCTGAATAAAGCTAGTGTGTCTTAGATGTTAAATAAAGAGTCTGTAATAATGAGAACCTGAATTATACTTGAACCTGGATCGGATCTTGGTTCGAGGTCAAGTTAGTATATTTTAATAATAATTCTGTTGTTTATATTTTTGGTAATTGTGTTTAGTGATGTCAACTCCTGACCCCGGGGTTGAGGTCGTCACAAATATACTATTATAAACCCTATTTGCCTTAACCCAAATAATTAACCCTAATTCTAAAGTAGAACAAGAGGGAGGCAAGTAATTCTCTCAGCCTCTTCCTCCTCCATCACATTGTACTCTTGGTGGATACCGGTGGAGTGCTTCACACTTGAGGAGGAGCTGTTAGGGATTTTCGTTCATCGTTCTTGGATCGCTATTAAAGACCTCCATCTTTCCATTAACGTAAAGCTTCTTAAGGTAAACATACTGAACTACGAATTAAATATTATTTTTCGCATGGATCCTGCGGAGGATTTTGTTTTTTTTTTAAGATTTAAATTTACGCTTTCGTTGCGTTTATGTGCTAAAACCCCTTAAATGGCATCAGAGCTACTTGCGAAAAGTTTTCAATTCGTTTATGTGTTTAATTGTTTTCGATATATGAGCATGTACGTGATTCGCCATGATTTGATGTTGATATAATATGCTTATATATGTATGTTTTGAATATATGATATTCAAGTGAGTTGTATAATCATAAGATGATTATGTAATCTGTATATATACTGATATATACATGATTTATGTTTGTTCTAATTATGAGAATCATATTAGATACGGATTCTGAATTGGCTGCTGCAGATTTGCTAAAATCTGGGCCTGGTGTCCGATTTACGCAAACGAATACCCTATTCCATAGGTAAACGAGCGTCTGAACAAAACTGATAGATAAAGCTATCAACGACTCGCTGTAAGGCGTTTGACGTCATTTACTTCCCGTAAACAGTGATTCTTGTTTTTCTGATTTGATTCTGATTTTTGTCATATTTTTTTTTATGATTAGATCATGGATAATATGATATATTAAGATCAGATTATGTGTTTTAACATGCTTTTATGTGTTGTATGAGCATGGTGGATGGTTATGGCCTTTCGACCTTAGTGTAATGGTTTTGGTTTTGGTTTTAGATACGACTTGCATGTCGTTAATCTTTGTAATCATAAATGTCGAATGTAACTCGAGTTATTCTTGTAAGTTCATTAGATTAGTTTTACTTTCAATCTATGTAATGTAATTGAAGACTCAAGAAGGCTATCCAATGGAGGTGATACAAAAAAGAAGACGAGGCATACAAGAAGTCTAAACAAAGAAGAAGACTTATATAATAAGTAGTTGTATTTATTTCCATCACCATATTAGATTGACCTTGATTTTTATCATGAGCTTGATGAAGATCACATAGGATGGGGCCATAACCAAACACATTTACTTTATTTCACTTTACATTTACTTGTTTATTTAATTTTATATATGAGATATATGCCTATGTTTACCATGCGATGATAGATTTAGGTGAACTTAAATCAATATAAGGCGTGCTCTAGAAAATCTAGAATAGGAATCGTTTCTTGCCTTAACAATAATATTATGAATACAATCATGAGATTTTTGTGTTTATGAAACACGTAATTAAATATGAATTTTCAATATTGAGGGAAAGGATGGTTCTGTCAAAAGCAGATTTCAATCTGTAAAAAATGGGTATTAAATGACACCTCTTGACAATGCTCCCCCCGATCTGGGAATCATCTGATTATCGATTATTGATTTGAAATATTTAATTTAAAAGGAAGAATCTCTTTATAATATGATTATGATTGTAACATAATATAATCCCTCTAAAATTAAATAATATCAAGTAGTAATTGGCCAATGACACAACGGGCTTGTGTCGGTCATAGCCTTCCAACATGGTAGAAAGTGGTTCTTATTTTTAAATCATTGTCGTTTCGTGCTACAGTCGTGGGCTGTTGGAGACTGATTCAATTGTACGAAATGTTGGGTTAGACTTGACATAGAATATTGAGTTTGTCATGCTACAGCCGTGACTCAATTATTCAAGAGGCTAAAGTTTTATTAGGGAATAACATAAGATGTAATTTGACAAGAGTTGTTTGCCTATTGAACATCACATGACGTTTCGTGCTAAAGTCGGGGTTGTGTGATGGAATGTAGGATCCATATTCCCACTAGCATTATGAATGCTTAATTTTCACTTAGGGGTTGTATAAATTAGATAAATTAGTGGGAGCCACTTATGAATAAAGTTCATTTGATGAGATACTGGATGCTTACCGAAAGAGGGGAATTGCACCCGATTCATATAGTGTCTTGAAATAAAATTGAATATTTGCTAAGTGTTGTTATGTGTTCATCATTTACATATTTACTATATTTGTTATGTCTTCTGCACTATCACTCCGGAGTATACTAGATGCTCACAAGTTGACTGGTCCTAATTTTGCTGACTGGCTTCGAAACTTGAGAATTGTTCTCAGGGTTGAGAAGCTGGAATATGTGCTTGACTCATCTAAGCCTACTGAACCTGCTAGCGATGCGCATAATGATGAACATATTGTGTATCGTAAGTGGATGGATGATGCAAATGTTGCTCAATGCATCATGCTAGCTTCCATGAACATTGAGCTACAAAAGCAACATGAGCATATGGATACTCACACTATCCTTATGCATCTACAAGAGTTGTATGATATGGCAGGGAGGACAACTCGATATGAGATATCGAAGGAACTGTTTGGTTGTAGGATGTTTGAGGGATCATTTGTGAATGACCATGTACTTAAGATGATCAATTTGATTGAACGTCTTGGACAACTTAGTTTTGCCATGGATGGGGAGCTGAGCCAAGACTTGGTCTTGCAATCACTTCCGAGTTTGTTCTCGCAGTTTGTTGTGAACTTTCACATGAATAAGCTGGATGTCAGCCTGCCTGAACTCCACAACATGTTGAATACTGCGGAATCGAATTTCCCCCCTAAGAAGAGTTCTGTTCTTCTAATTGGTGAAGGTTCCAATCCTAAGAAAAGGAAGAAGAACCCTTCCACGAAGAAGAAAGTAGGTGAGAAAAAGCCGGTTCCACCAAAAGCTGAAGACCCCAAGAGCAAAGCTGTTTGCTTTCACTGTAACAAGGTGGGGCACTGGAAGAGGAACTGCAAGGTTTACCTTACAGAATTAAAGAAGAAGAAGGGTAGTGAGACTACCGCTTCTGATTCAGGTATGTTCATGATCGAAGTTAATATGTCACTAAGTCAAATTTCTACTTGGGTATTAGATACCGCCTGTGGTTCTCATATTTGCAATTCGTTGCAGGGACTAAGGAGAAGTAGGACTCTTGAAGAAGATGAGGTGATTCTACAGATGGGAAATGGAGCAAGAGTTGCTGCTGAAGCTGTAGGCTCATTTCATTTACATATGCCTACGGGCAAGACTATTTTTCTAAATAATTGTTATTTTGTTCCCTCGATTGTGAGGAATATTATTTCTATTCCATGTTAGACTTGGCTGGATTTTCGTTTGTTATTCAGAATAATAAATGTTCAATTCATAGAGATAACATTCTTTATGGAAGTGGTATTTTAAACAATGGTCTGTATGTATGTGACGTAGAGCATAATTTACTACAAATTGAACATACTAATAAATGAAAAAGGGATGATGAAAATCTCACTTTCTTGTGGCACTGCGGACTTGGTCATATTAGTGAAAATAGACTGCGGACATTGCATAAGGAAGGGTTACTTGACCCCTTTGATTTTGAATCATATCCTACATGTGAGTCTTGTCTATTGGGTAAAATGACCAAATCTCCATTTAGTGGACATGGAGAGAGGGCTGCAGATTTTCTAGGATTGGTACACACAGATGTATGTTGACCAATGTCTACGCAAGCCATTGGTGGATATTCATACTTCATTGCTTTCATAGATGATCGATCTAGATTCAGATATGTGTATTTGATGAAACACAATTCTGAAGCCTTTGAAAAGTTCAAAGAATATAAGTATGAAGTGGAGAAACAAACCAAACATAGTATTATAACTCTTCGATCAGATCGAGGTGGTGAATACTTGAATGGAGAGTTTCTAGCTTATCTCAAAGAAAATGGTATAGTCTCCCAGTGGACTCCTCCATATACTTCACAGTTGAATGGGGTATCTGAAAGGAGAAATCGAACTTTGTTAGACATGGTTCGGTCCATGATGAGCTATGCGAATCTTCCTGTATTCCTGTGGGGTTATGCATTGGAAACCTCAACATATTTACTGAATAAGGTGCCTTCCAAATCTGTTCCTCAAATTCCATATGAGATATGAAAAGAAAGGAAACTGAGTCTTAAACACGTTAAGATTTGGGGATGTCCAGCTTATGTCAAGAAAGTTGACCCAGATAAGCTGGAATCTCGATCTGTAAAATGTAATTTTGTGGGATATCCTAAAGAGACTTTAGGGTATTACTTTTACACCGATCATCGGGTGTTTGTCTCCAGACATGCTACCTTCTTGGAAAAGCAGTTTATCCTTGAAGGAAACGGTGGGAGCAAAATTGAACTTGATGAAGTTCAAGAAGCACAAACTACTATGGATCAAGTGGAAACACCTGTTCAGACTGAACAACCTTCTGTGGAACAGCCCATTCGTAGGTCAGGGAGAGTGTCTCGCCAACCTGAGAGGTATTATGGCCTTGTCATTGAGAATGACAATGAGTTGTTAATCATTGATGATGACGACCCTGTGACCTATAATGAGGCTATGTGTAGTGTTGACTCAGAAAAATGGAATAGTGCCATGAAATCCGAAATGGAATCTATGTATACCAACCAAGTATGGACTCTGGTTGAGGCGCCTGAAGGTGTTAAGCCTATTGGGTGCAAGTGGGTATACAAAAGAAAGATTGGAGCAGATGGGCAGGTGGAGACCTATAAGGCCAGGCTCGTGGCAAAAGGATTCAGACAAAGGCAAGGGATTGACTTTGATGAAACTTTTTTGCCTGTAGCCCTGTTAAAATCAATTCAGATTTTGCTTGCGATTGCTGCTTACTACGACTATGAGATCTGACAAATGGACGTGAAAACGGCTTTCCTCAATGGGAAACTTGAAGAGGAAGTGTATATGACACAGCCAGAGGGTTTTCTTTCCAAGGGAAATGAACACCTAGTGTGTAAGCTGTTGTGATCCATATATGGTTTAAAGCAAGCTTCTCGTAGATGGAACATCTGTTTTGATTAGATAATCAAAGAGTTTGGTTTTATCAAAAACATAGATGAACCATGTGTCTACAAAAAGGTTAGTGGGAGCGCGGTAACATTTCTTGTATTGTATTGAAAGAGGAGACGTCAAGAGAGTTGACACATATAACAACGTAGCAGATCCACTCACAAAGCCACTTTCTCAAAGTCACTTTGATCGTCATAAAGACAATATGGGTATTAGATACCAGAGTGATTGGCTTTAGTACAAGTGGGAGATTGAAAGAGATGTGTCCTAAGTCCAATCATGTATGATGATTTGGAATAACTTTTATGTAATCTGTTTTGATTTCATTGATATTAATAAAAGACTTGTTTTGGTTTTATTGCGGGCTTTATCTATTTAAGTGTTTAAATAAGATATACCATAGTTTAGAGTAAAGCTTTTTATGGATTATGATGAGATCATAATAATGAGACCTAAAAGATGATAACTCTAAACTTAAATATTTCCTGGTCATAGGATTACTAACTGGTAATTAGTAATCCACAAAGATCGGTACATACTATGCTTGCTTCATTATGAAGGATGTCTGTTCTCATAGACATTTGTGTGGTGACACTATAGCTAGTATGTAGGTGCTTATTATAGAATAAGTTCACTGAACATGACTCACACAGCTGAACAACTGATGGAGTTCACTCACGTGTCAGCAGTTGTTCATATAGTGATAGTTGTACAATTATCCTTAGACTTGAGGTCATCATAGTCATCTTGTGTACACTGAACTATGCTTTGGTTTAGTTCTTAGTCTCCAGGGACAATTATAAGGGCTCTACTAGGTATAGGAATTTGTACACGAAGATAGTGTATGATCAATAAAGGATCTACCACTTCCAGTGAAGGAAGAAAATGTTCAATGCTGATCCACTTATGCTAGTTCAGGAATCTCTGGCCAGAGTGAATGAAATTAGAAAGGAGTTTCTAATTTACATTAAATAGAACTAAGCATAGTGAATGGGAAAGCAAATGATTAAATAAGATAGGCTTGACACAAGTTCCATGCCTTGTATTTAATCGTGACATTGCAGGGTAGAAGGAATTGATTGTACGGTAACTACTCATTGAATATGTTCTTGGTATTCTAAGCAGTGAATTCGTATTATCCGGATAGTCGCGATATGCTGAGAAGTATCCCTCACGATGTAGAATAAATATGATTAATTTATTAATTAATCATATTTAATGAATTAGAGAATTTATATAAATAATGATAAAATAGTTTTATTATTATTTATTTCTACTACCGGCTTAATATTGAACCTACAGGGTCACACCATAAAAGAGAATGATTTAATGGTGGAGGAATTAATTAATAATGGCTGGTAATTATTTATTTGTGAAATAAATAATTAATTAGCAGATTTAATAATTGATTAAATGAGATTTAATTAATTCTTAATATTATTAATTAAGAATTTAATTTTGGAAATTAAATCAAATGAGAGAATTATTTTTCTAAAGTGTTTTGAAAAGGGATTAATGATTAAAAGATGTTTTAATTATTATTTAATTGGTTAATAAGATAATCAATTAAAGGGTTAATAATAATAATATTTTATGGAAAATTTTCAGCTGAAAATTTTGCCTATAAATATACTATTATAAACCCTATTTGCCTTAACCCAAATAATTAACCCTAATTTTAAAGTAATATAAGAGGGAGGCAACTAATTCTCTCAACCTCTTCCTCTTCCATCACATTGTACTCTTGGTGGATACCGGTGGAGTGCTTCACACTTGAGGAGCAGCTGCTAGGGATTTTCGTTCATCGTTCTTGGATCGCTATTAAAGACCTCCATCTTTCCATTAACGTAAAGCTTCTTAAGGTAAACATACTGAACTATGAATTAAATATTATTTTTCGCATGGATCCTGCGGAGGGTTTCGGTTTTTTTTAATATTTAAATTTATGTTTTCGTTGCGTTTATATGCTAAAAACCCTTCAGGAAATACGGACCTCGAGAATGCAGAGGGAAAGCTCAAACCAGCGATTGAGGAAGCACCTACTTGGGAGCTTAAACCATTGCATGAACATTCGAGGTATGCTTTTTTAGGTGATGCATCTATTTTGCCTGTTATTATTGCATCTGACCTTTCAGGTAGTGAGGAAGACAAGCTCTTGAGGATTTTGAGAGAATTCAAATTGGCCATTGGATGGACTATAGCAGATATAAAAGGGATCAGGCCTTCATACTGTATGCATAAAATTCTGCTAGAGGAAGGTAGCAAACCGACTGTTGAGCAACAGCGAAGTCTTAATCCTATCATGAAAGAAGTGGTGAAGAAAGAAAATCTAAAATGGCTGGATGCAGGAATCATATATCCTATTTCCGACAGTTCGTGGGTGAGCCCCGTGCAATGTGTACCTAAGAAAGGAAGTATTACTGTGGTAGTAAATGAGAAGAAAGAGCTCATCCCCACTCGAACGGTCACAGGTTAGAGGGTATGCATGGACTACAGGAAGTTGAATAAAGCCACGAGGAAGGATCACTTCCCCCTTCTATCCATTGATCAAATGCTTGACCATGAATATTATTGTCTTCTGGATGGTTATTCGGGTTACAATCAGATTTGCATTGCACTAGAAGATCAAGAGAAAACTACTTTCACTTTTCCATTTGGCACGTTTATTTTCCGCAGAGTTTGTTTTGGTTTATGTGGTGCACCAGCCACTTTTCAGAGATGCATGATGGCTATATTCTCTGAGATGATTGGAAATAATGTCGAAGTGTTCATGGACGACTTCTCAGTCTTTGGAACTTCGTACGATGAATGCCTGGATAATCTCCGTTTGGTGCTCAAAAGGTGCATTGAGACCAACCTGGTTTTCAATTGGGAAAAGTGTCACTTCATGGTGCAGCAAGGCATCATTCTTGGGCATAAAGTCTCTAGTAAGGGTCTTGAGGTGGATAAAGCCAAGGTGGACATCATTGAAAATCTTCTGCCACCTATTTCTGTGAAAGGAATCCGTAGTTTTCTTGGTCATGCGGGTTTTTATCTGCGATTCATCAAAGAATTCTCTAAGATATCTAAGCCATTGTGCAATTTGCTCGAGAAAGATGTGCCTTTCAAATTCGATGATGAATGTTTGGCAGCATTCGAGACTCTCAAGAAGAGTTTAATCACAGCACCAGTTATTACGGCACCTGATTGGAGAGAACCTTTTGAGATTATGTGTGATGCAAGTGATTATGCAGTGGGAGCAGTTCTTGGGCAGAGAAAGAATAATATCTTCCATTTGGTCTACTATGCTAGTAAGACGCTAAATGGATCCCAACTGAGCTACACCACTACTGAGAAAGAGCTCTTGGCGATAGTTTATGGTTTCGAAAAATTTTGATATTATCTACTTGGGACAAAGGTGACAGTATTCACTGATCACTCGGCCATCCGTTATCTAGTCTCAAAGAAGGATTCAAAGCCTAGACTTATTCGTTGGGTTCTCTTGCTACAGGAATTCGAGTTAGAGATCAAGGATCGAAAGGGTACTGAAAATCAAGTAGTTGACCATCTATCTAGATTGGAGAATCCCGATTATACTTCACATGATAAGATATTGATCAACGAATCTTTTCCGGATGAGAAGTTGTTCGCAATTCAGGAGTAAGAACTATCTTGTTAGCAATATAATGCCTCCGAATATGAAGGCGGCTCAAAAGAAGAAGTTTCTGCATGAGGTGAAGTGGTACATGTGGGATGAACCATATTTGTTTAGACAGGGAGCTGACCAGATCATCAGGAGATGTATCCTATTCTGTGAGACAGAGGGGATATTACGAGATTGTCATTCCACAGTTTATGGTGGACATTATGGTGGTGAAAAGACAGCAGCTCGTATCCTTCAAGTAGGTTTTTTCTAGCCTACACTGTTTAAGGATGCACATCAGTTCGTTTTAAGGTGTGATCGTTTCCAAAGAGTTTGGAACCTTTCCAAAAAGGATGAGATGCCTTTAAATGTGATGCTGGAAGTTGAGGTCTTCGATGTTTGGGGAATCGATTTCATGGGACCATTTATCTCATCCTGCAATAATCAGTACATCTTGCTGGCAGTCGATTACGTCTCGAAATGCGTAGAAGTCAAAGCTCTACCTCCTAATGACGCAACGGTAGTGTTGAATTTTCTTCAAAAGCAGATATTCACAAGGTTAGGAACACCATGAGTTATCATAAGTGACGAAGGGTCGCATTTCTGGAATCGTAAGTTCACCTCTATAATACAACGTTACAATGTGAATCATCGCATCGCTATTGCCTATCATCCGCAAACTAATGGTCAAGCTGAAGTGTTTAATAGGGAGATCAAGCAAATTCTATAGAAAGTCGTTTGTCTGTCATGGAAAGACTGGTCTTTGAAGCTCGATGAAGCTATTTGGGCTTATATAACAGCATATAAGACTCCACTTGGGATGTCCCCATTTCAACTTGTCTACGGTAAGGGATGTCATTTACATGCAGAGCTTGAGCATAAGGCTTATTGGGCATTGAAGAAGTTAACCCTTGATCTAGATGCAGCTGGGAAAAAGCGAATGCTTCAGTTAAATGAACTTGATGAGTTTCGACTTCAAGCGTACGAGAACAACAAAATGAACAAGGAAAAGGTAAAAAGGTGGCATGACAGGAAGTTAGCGCCCAAGTCATTTGCGCCGGGGCAACAAGTTCTTCTATTCAACTCGCGTCTTCGACTTTTTCCTGGGAAGTTGACATCAAGGTGGTCTGGACCATTTATCGTCAAAACTGTGTTTCCAAATGGAGCGGTGGAGATTTTTGAGAACGATTCGAGCCAAGCATTCAAAGTAAATGTTCAGAGATTGAAGCACTACTATGGGGATACGGAAAACTGTGAAGTGGTTAGTGTCGTCCTATTGTCAACATGATCGCATAACTCCACGTCAAACTATTCACGTAAAAGAAGCGTTTCTTGGGAGGCAACCCAAGCTATGAGACCATAGGACACCTTAAAATTTAGTCCTCTATCCAAAAATCCAAAAAAATTAAAAAAATTATCGAGATTTTTTTTCCCAGAGACCTTGCAAGCGCCCGCCTGCAGGTTGGAGACGGCTGCCTGGAAGCTGGAGGCGGCCGCCTGCGGCCTTAATTCCAGAAATTTTTTTCAGCCGACTTATAAAAAAAATACAAATACACAAAAATAAAACCATAAACAATTTCTAACCTACATACCCACGAACTTCCCCCATACTCTACCTCATTCCCCACTCCTATTCAAATTCTAACCCTACTTTTGCCCTGTATATACACACAACCCTTCCATACACATCCCACACACTTTTAACTCTACACACTCTCTCTTATATATCAAACACAATCTCTCAAACACTTATTCTCAGTTTCAATGGCCCCAAAGAGAGCACGAATTTTAGGAAGCAGCAACACCGTTCCGACTGCTGATTCTTCGAGGAACACGGCTGCGAGGCTCCGATTATTGGATGCGGCTGCTGAAGAGGAGTACTCAAAGCTTCTCACGAAGCCCATTATTAAGGAGAGGGGGTTTTTGCCTTCAGGGAGGGATGGTGATTTGTTGCCGATGATTGCTGAGAAGGGTTGGATTGCTTTCTGTGAGTCGCCTGAGGCGGTTTCGATTTGTGTCGTTGGCGAGTTCTATGCGAAAGCAAAGGCCGAAAAGAATAGGGTTTTCTGTGGTCGGTGGGCTGACTGTTGATTATCATCCCGAGGTGATTCGTCGGGTGATTGGCCAACGACTGAGGAAACCACAAGAGGAGCTGTGGAATGACAAAACTCCCATGGATTTTTATTTGGACTTGATTGTGGCTACTCTCTTTCGGCCGGGCACCGTATGGGTGTTCAAAAAGGGATTCAACGAGTATCGTAATTTCCCTGCTGTCACGATGAACAGGTATGCTCGTGCTTGAAATGCATTCATATGTGCTAATATTCTTCCATCTGTGCATGTGCATGAGGTTTTAGTGGAAAGGGCCAGGTTGTTATGGGGAATTCTGAATGAAGAATACTATGTAGACCTTGGTGAGTACATCTACCAAGGGATTTTGAAGTTTTTGAGGGGATCACAATACACTATCCCTGTTATGGATTAAAACTAATATAATATAATTGCTGTGTTTAATAATAAGGAACGTGAGCTTTGAGGCTCGGTTTGACTGCTCTTGTGTTTCGTGACTCAATCTGCCTTAACAAGATGCCTACGTACCTTGCTGATTGCCAAGGATCAAGTCAAAAAACATAGTTCTTGGTGATACTAGCCCTCGGGGCTATGGCGGCGAGGATTCACCAAGGACGTAATGACTTTCATGTCCTCCAAGGACTAAGTCTAAAACGTAGTTCTGATTTGTGGGGTGAGGCCCCTTATATAGATGTTGAGAGTCCTTGAATTGGATTTGGTATAGGAGACTTGGTGGGCAAGTCTCATAATTAGAATGGACTTTGGAGTCCTAGATAGTAGGAAACTGATCCCTTATCCTTTTAGGTCCCCTTGAGGCTAATCTATAAGGATTTATATCCTCATCGGGACTCTTCTCAATGGCTGATTTTTCCCCTATTAATTAATTACGAAATTAATTAATAATTAGGGCTTTTGGGCCTTTTTTATTTCATCAGGCCTGATATGGTCCATCAGGCTTAACCTTTCTGGTCTGAATATCATATATCTTTTTATTGGACCCAGCAGCCCATTAAAGCAATATTTAATTATATAATCAGGATTTATTTATCCCTATCATTTGCCCCCCACCTTTTGGGAAACATCGGTTAGGTTTCACAGAAGTTAAGTCTATTCATTCCCTTGCAGGATTTCGTTTTTGC
This sequence comes from Apium graveolens, assembly GCF_009905375.1. NCBI lineage: Eukaryota > Viridiplantae > Streptophyta > Magnoliopsida > Apiales > Apiaceae > Apium > Apium graveolens. Next base: position 104,428,946 of record NC_133647.1, read on the forward strand.
GTAAAGTGTGGAGCGACCTACACATTTTACGATGAATTTTCCTTTCATTCAGGATTTATCTTAATTTTCAGGAATTTTTTCCCTTATTTCCGGGATTTTTCCCTTAATTTCTGGATTTTCCCCTAATTTTCTGGATTTTCCCTAATTTTCTGGGATTTTTCCCTAATTTTCTGGATTTTTCCCTAATTTTCTGGATTTTTCCCTAATTTTTTGGGATTTTTCCCTAATTTTCTGGATTTTTCCCTAATTTTCTGGGATTTTTCCTTGTTTTCTGGATTTTTCCCTAATTTTTTGGGATTTTTCCTTATTTTCTGGATTTTTCAGATTTCCACCCCTTTTTCGACCAGGATCCTAGTCGAAATTTCGACCTGGATCCTAGTCGAAAATGGAGGTCAGCCTTGCCATCCTGGTCGAAGGAATTCGACTAGGATCCATGACCTGGAATTTGACCAGGATCCTATCGAAATTTCGACCTGGATCTAGGTCGAAAATTCCCCACTTTTAGCTTCTGATCTTGAACCTATCGACTAGGATTTCGACCAGGATTCTAGTCGACATTTCGACCTGAATCCTGTTCGAAATTTCTTTGGTTTTCTTGCTTCCTGGTCGAAGGATTTCGACTAGGATCCACGACCTGGAATTCGACCAGGATCCTAGTCGAACTTCGACCTGGGTATTTTAATCCCAATCCTTGAAAGATGCTTGGTTTATTCGACCTCATTCCTGGTCGAAGTTTCGACCTCAATTCAGTCCCGTTATTCCATCTATTTTCGGGTGTCTGCTCGAAAGATTTTGGGCAGGATTCACGACCTGGATTTCGACCTGAATCCTGGTCTTTTTTACCCGTTATTTTCGGGTGCCTGCTCGAAAGTTTTCGAGCAGGATTCATGACCTGGATTTCGACCTGAATCCTGGTCTTCCACTAGCCTTTTTCATTTGGCTTTTATTTTAAGGTATTGTATTTTCCAAATCCTAATTGGATTTGGGCCTGGCTTTCTTTATTGGGCCTAATTGAGTTTTTCCAAATCTTACTGGGCCTCTTTTATTGGGTTTTTCCAAAACTTACTGGGCCTCCTTTATTGGGCTTTTTATTCCCTGTTTAGAACCCTCTAGAATTCCTAGGAATATTCTAGAACATTCTTTTTTCTGGGCTTTTTCCATGGGCCTTTGTCCTTAATGGGATTTCGTCCCTTCAACTTCCTTTTCCTCTTATATAAAGGACTGGGGAGAGGCTACTACTTCTCACCTTCTCATTTCTAAGTTTTCTTCTTTCCCCTCCTGCTAAGATTCTCAGAGCAATAACAGCAAGTCGGAGCTCAAAGCCTTTTTTAGGAGTGCTTCTTCAGGTAAAATCCCTCCATTTTCTCTTCGTGTCTATTTTATTGTGTGCCCTTTTAAGATGTCCTGCATGTGTCCTTTTTGCAGATGGATGACAAGAAAATAACTCGCTTGGCAAAGATGAACGTGGCTAGAAAGTCCAACGAGTTCCCTATCCGATCGAGGTACACTTCTTTAATCGACATGATCAACACTCGAGGGGACGAGTACCCGTCTGATGCGCATCTGGATGCGCACGATCATATCAGTGCCTTACGGTACCCCAAGGAGCTGGAAAAGTTGAGCAGCTGCTTCAGAATCAAGGAACCTTTTAAGCTGGTTCTTGCAGGTCCGGCTGACAGGGCCTGTCAGTGGAAAAAGGACGCGCTATGCGTCTATAGGGATACTCTAAGGGCAGGTATCAGACTCCCTTTTCATCCATTCATTCCTTTGCTACTGGATGATGTGGGCATCAGCCCTTGCCAACTCCCCCCTAATTCTTGGAGGCTCATTCTGTGCTATCTGTCGCAATGCGCCAAGCACAATGTCCCCACTTCTGTTGCTGTCTTCAGAAAGATTTTTCAGTTCAAGAACAGCCCTGATAAAAGTCCGGGTTGGGTTTCTCTAAATCAGCGCCCCACTATTCCCCATATCGTGAATGGGAAGTCCATCCCTGACAACAACTTGGGGTGGAAAAAAGATTTTGTGTTCATTGTTTGGGAAGGTGGAGATTGGGGCTCCCTGTTTCGATCGTCCTTTGGGCTGGCCGTGGACGGGAGCCCAAATGATATAACTTTGACTGAGGAGGAGGCTAGAGCTTTCAACCTCCTTACACAAGACAATGGCACTTCCCATTCTTGGGACCTTATCCGGGAGACCGTCCTGGTAGAACGCGGCCTCTCGCCCGTTCATAAGAAAAGTAAGTTCCCCCTCTTACCCTTTTTATTTCTTTCATTTTCTATTCCATTGATTTTTCAACTGACTTCGTTTGTCACAGTGGCTGAGAAGATTGAGGAGGCTACCAAGCCTAAGGACCTGGAGACAACCAGGATGAAGAGGGTTGGGAAGGTCTTTAAAGACCCTCGACTTGGTGACCGCTTCCCTGAGTTCCTCCTGCAGGCAACGGAGCCAAGCGAGGAAGGCCCCAACCAAGTTTTGCGCACCAAGCAGAGGCCAGGGGCCTATTTTCAACCTGCTTGGGGGATCTGGGGCAAGGATTCAATCTTGGGCAGCACGGCGTTGTCCAAGGAATGGTCTAAGCATTCCATCTCCCCGGTGGACTATCAAGATTTTGTCCTTCAACAGGACTTAGAGGGGAATGAACCTTTTGGAGCCCAGGCTTTGGCGACGGTACGTCCTTTACCTATGCCCTTCATACTTGCCTTTCCACGTTTCTTTTCTCATACTTTTGCTGTTTTTCTTACAGGCTAACGCCCATTTCCAAGGAGCAATTCACCAAGCTAAAGCTTGGAAGGTTGGCCAGGAAGATGCCAAGAAGAAGTTGGAGGAGGCCAACCAGAGAATAGAGGCCCTTGAAGCTCAACTGGCCTCTTCCACTTCTGACTTGGAAATGGCCCGGGCCGAAAATGTTATTCTGAAGGCGCAGAAGGACAAAGCCTTTGATGGCTGGATGGACACCCAAGAATTCAAAGACTTGATGGTGGAGCATGATGCCCTTCTTCACCCAGTTAGCTATAAAAAGGGCTGGGATGCTGCTGTGGAGGCCATCTAGGATGAGTTTCCAGAGGTCCTTGAGCAGTCCTCCTTTCCTTGCCCTGTGCGAGTTCCGGAGCTGGGGGGCGTTACTAATAAGCTTGCTGATATGATCAGAGACGGCCCTTCAGGGAGCCCAAGCCATAAAAGGAAAGAACTGGAGTCTAGCTCTGGGGAGGAGGAGGCTTCATCCGAAGAAGACCCTGCGCCTGCTGCGAAGAAGATCAGGGTGGAAGAGCCTCCAAGGGCTGCGCCTCAGAATCCCGTGTCTCCCGCATCCTCCAAAGCATCTGAAGGCAGTTCTGACGAAACTTCTGCAGGGACTTCTGAAGGGACCACTGAGACGTCTGAGGAGACCTCGGATAGTGGTTCCTCGGATAGTGGTTCCGAAGATTCTCAGCCTTCCGAGGCCTAAGTTTTATTTTGTATATCTTTTTTGAGACAATATGTGAATTTAGTTTATGTCAGAAGTTGTTACCCTTCGGGGCTATATTAGCTATGCTGTTTTCCTTATTTGTCTTTTTCTTCTTTATAATACTTAATATGCACTTAAACTTTAAGCATCCTTAGATTGAAATAATTTCAAACTCTTTAATATGAAGTCTGGTTTTCCAAAACCTTACATGGGTTTGACCCTAACCAATAATAACTTGATAATGTAAATATAAAGTCTTACGCAAGCAAAGCTTCAAGGTGCTTTTAAACTTGCTTATCACAATGACAAGCAAGAATCGTACTTTGACTATCTTACACATAGTAAACCTTCAGGTTTTCTGCATGCCAGGTTCTCGGGATTTCAAAACCATCCACAGTTTCCAGCTTGTAGGTTCCTCTACCCTGAACGCTCTTGACTTTGCACGGCCCTTCCCAATTCGGGGCAAGCTTTCCTTTTTATCCGACACCAGAAGCTTCTATCTTTCTCAAGACTAGGTCGCCTTGTTTGAAAAACCTCTCTTTAACCCTTAGGTTGTAGTAGAATGAAGCCTTTTTCTGATATTCTACTATCTTTGCATGTGCCTTATCTCGCACTTCATCGATTAAATCCAGGGCTAACCTCTGCCCTTCCTCATTTTCTTCTGTATTGAAAGCCTGAATCCTTGGAGAGGAATGTGATATCTCTACTGGAACTACTGCTTCTGCCCCATATGCCAACATGAAGGGAGTTGCTCCTGTCGTGACTCTACAGGTAGTCCTGTAGGCCCATAATATTGGAAGTATTTCATCCACCCAATTATTTCTTGACTTCTCGATCCTCTTCTTTAGTCCATCCAGGATTATCCGATTTGCTACCTCTACTTGCCCATTGGCTTGCGGATGAGCCACAGATGTGAACCGTAACTCAATTTCATTTTCTTCACAATACTTCATAAATTCCTCATTGTTGAATTGTGTTCCATTATCAGTGACGAGGATACGGGGAATTCCATATCTGCACATAATGTTTTCCCACAGGAATTGTGCAACCTGCTTAGTTGTGATTTTGGCCAAGGGTTTGGCTTCGATCCACTTGGTGAAATAATCAATGGCTACAATCAGAAACTTCCTTTGTGTCGTGGCCATAGGAAAAGGCCCTAGAATATCCATCCCCCACATAGCAAAGGGAATAGGCGAGTTGATAGAGGTTAGCATCTCGGGGGGTTGTCTAACAACTGGTGCATGCTTCTGACAGCGATCACACTTCTTCACATATTTTTTGGCATCAGCAATCATTTCTGGCCAATAGAAGCATAAACGGGTTATCTTATGAGCCAAGGCCCTGCCCCCCAAGTGTTGCCCACAAATACCTTCATGTACTTCCTCAAGAGCCAAGCGTGCCTCATCGGGCCTGAGACACCTCAAGTAAGGAACCACGAAAGATCTTTTATACAGAATCCCATCTATTAAAGAGTACCTTAGTGCTCGAATAGTTAACTTCCATGCTTCAGTTGCATCGCTTGGCAACTAAACGGTCTGAATGTGAGCCTTGATGGGATCAATCCATGACGTCCCCAAGCCTATGGGAGCCACTAGCTTAACATCTATGCTTCGTGTCTTCAAAACACGGAAGTACACACTTCCTGAACTTTCTTCAATCTCAGATGAAGCAAACTTTGATAACGCATCTGCCTTAACATTTTCTTCCCTTGGAATGTGTTCAATATGGCATTCATTAAATTGGGTCATCACAGCCCTTACTAGGCGTACATACTTAGCCATCGTATCATCCCTTGCCTCAAATTCTCCCTTTACCTGGGATATGATTAGCTTTGAGTCTCCGCGGACCTTTAAGTTTTTGACTCTAAGCGTCCCAGCTAGACCAAGCCCAGCTATCAGGGCTTCATATTCTGCCTCATTATTTGTTGTTGGGAAGTCTAGCTTCATAGCATACTCAATTAAGAACCCATCAGGGCTTTGCAAAACCAATCCTTCTCCACTGGAGTTTGTTTTTGATGCTCCATCAAAATAGAGAACCCAATATTCTTTCTCATCCTTCTCTTTGCCCCCATTATCGACTCCCTTGTCTTGAGGTATGGCATCTTCCTGCCCCCCGACTTCTTGGTTGGGTATAGTACATTCCACCACGAAGTCAGCTAGTGCCTGGGCTTTTATTGCCGTACGTGGCTTATACTTGAGATCGAATTCTCCCAGCTCTATTGCCCACTTAATCAGTCTCCCACTTGCCTTGGGACTGTGAATGATATTTCTCAAGGCCTGATTTGTTAGTACCTCAATCTGGTGAGCCTGAAAATAAGGACGCAGCTTTCTTGAAGCCATTACCAAGGCTAAAGCGAATTTCTCAATAGTTGAATAATTCAACTCAGCACCATACAAAATTTTGCTGACATAGTATACGGGTTTCTGGACTTTCAGTTCCTCCTTAACTAACACCGCGCTCAAGGCGCTCTCTGAAACATCCAAGTACAAGAATAAAACTTCACTCAGAACTGGCTTGGCCAACAACGGGGCCTGGCCCATATACTTCTTTAACTCTTCAAATGCCTTCTGATTTTCCTCACTCCATACAAAGTCATTGATGTTCTTTAGTGACTTGAAGAATGACAAGCACTTGTCTCCTGACTTGGAGATGAATCGTCCTAGCGCAGCAACCCTTCCTGTGAGCTTCTGAACATCCTTGATAGTTTTTGGTGGTTCCATGTCCAGGATCGCCTTTATTTTATCGGGGTTAGCCTCAATTCCCCTTTTTGAGACCATCAATCCCAAGAATTTTCCAGATCCTACTCCGAAAGCACACTTCGTAGGATTCAACATCATCTTGTGGTACCTCAGGACCTCAAAAGCTTCCCTCAAATGGGTTATGTGATCAGTCTTTACTAGACTCTTGACTAACATGTCATCAACATAGACTTCCATAGTCTTACCAATAAGATCCTTAAAAAATTTTTTTACCAACCTTTGATAGGTGGCTCCTGCATTCTTGAGACCAAAGGCCATAACAAGATAATAATAAACACCAAAGTCAGTGATGAATGATACATTTGGAATGTCATCCTTATGCATTTTGATCTGGTTGTATCCGCTAAATCCATCCATGAAACTCAGCATCTCATGTCCAGCAGTGGCATCAATCAAAGTATCAATCCTCGGCAATGGAAAACAGTCTTTAGGGCATGCATCATTCAGGTCAGTAAAGTCTATACACATCCTCCACTTTCCATTAGCCTTCTTCACCATTACCGGGTTTGCTAACCATTCCGGAAATTGAATCTCCTCAATGAAACCAGCCTCTAAGAGCTTTTCTACCTCCTGTCTTATAGCTTCTCGTCTTTCCGGGGCAAAATTTCTTTTCTTTTGTTTCACGGTTTTCTGGCTTGGATCCACGTTTAACTTGTGAGTAATCAGTTCCGGGTCTATGCCTGGCATATCAGCTGCTGACCATGCAAACACATCACTATTTTCTTGCAAAAATTTCATCAACTTCCCTCTAAGGGGCTCCTCTAATGTGGCTCCAATGAACGTCATCCTCTCAGGATTCTTGGGGTCTAAAGGAATCGAAACTAGGTCTTCAGCTGGCTTTCCTCTCTTCTCATCATTTTCTCGAACATCCATATCTTCAATAGGAAGAACTTGCCCCCCAACTCCATCTGCCCTCAACGAGGCCACATAACAGCTTCTAGCCATTTTTTGATCTCCTCTCTCTTCTCCAATCCCATTCCGGGTAGGAAACTTCATAACCGAATGGTAGGAAGAAGGGACTGCCTTGAAGGCATGTATCCCTGTTCTTCCCATGATTGCATTATAGGTTGAACTAGCCTTTACCACCACAAAGTCCAACATCTGCGTTGCTTGCCTTGGTTCCGTACCTATAGTGGTTGGCAACTTGATTATCCCTTCAACGGGACATTCTACTCCAGCAAACCCATATATCGGCATGTCGGTTGGTGTTAACTGGGAGTCGTTATACCCCATCCTTAGAAAGGTGTCGTGGAGCAAGATATCCACAGAAGCACCATTATCCACAAGGACCCTCTTAACCGGGCTATTTCCTATTATCGGTGTTATGACCAGCGGGTCGTCATGAGGAAACTTCACCCTCTAGGTCGGAATCATCAAAAGCCAATGTTACTTCTGTCCTAGCCTTCTTCGGGGCCTCTCCAACAATATGCATAACCTCTCTAGTATATGCCTTTCTGGAATTTTTGGACAACCCAGCAGTAGTTGGACCTCCAAAGATCGTGTTTATCACAGGCCCTCGAGGTCGTGGCCCTCCAGAAATTGCATTTATAACTGGCCCTCTAGGTTGGGGATTCCGTCCCTGATCGTCTTGGTCCCTCCTACGATCTTCAAAGTTCTTCCTTCCATTATTATTCCTGTCCCCTCCTTCTCCAGTATACTTATTCAAACTTCCTTTTCGAATCAAAAACTCAATTTCGTCTTTTAATTGCCTACACTCATCGGTGTCATGACCAACATCTTTGTGGAATCTGTAATACTTGCTCTTATCTAGCTTGGCGGGATCAGCCTTCAAGGGCTTAGGCCAACGAATATCGTGATCTTTCTCGATATCCATCAAGATCTGGCTTCTAGGAGCATTCAGCTTAGCGTATTCGGTGAACTTTTGCCCAGGTCCTCTCTTCTTGGGGGTTGAATCAGGGTTTTGCTCGGTTCTAGGATACTTGTCCTTAGCAATATACTCCAGATCAGTTTTTCGCTTCTTGCCTCCAGTGGGCTCATTACTTACTACGGTCTTCCTCATGCTTTCTTCAACCTTGATATACTTCCCTGCCCTCTCTTGGAGCTGCAACATGTTTTCAGGGGGACGTTTGGCCAAGGACATCTTGAAAAACTCATCCCTAGTTCCTTGTTGCAGTGCTATCATGGCTACCTTATCATCAAGGTCTGGGACTTTTAAAGCCTCCTTTGTAAAACGATTCAGGTAGTCTCTCAAAGATTCCTTAGCTCCCTGCACAATACTCATGAGAGATGCTGAACTTTTCTCATGGACTCTCCCACTGATGAACTGCTTAATAAAAGCCTGACTTAACTCCCTGAACGATCCAATAGGGTTTGGGGGCAAGCGACTGTACCATCTTTGAGCCATACCCGACAGGGTTTGAGGGAAGGCCCGACACTTTATAGCATCATTCACGGGTTGCAGCAGCAGTGCATTAGAGAATGTCCTAACATGATTAGCGGGGTCTCCCGTACCATCATAGGCTTTGATAGTGGGCATCTTGAATTTCCTTATCTAGTCTCAAAGAAGGATTCAAAGCCTAGACTTATTCGTTGGGTTCTCTAGCTACAGGAATTCGAGTTAGAGATCAAGGATCGAAAGGGTACTGAAAATCAAGTAGCTGACCATCTATCTAGATTGGAGAATCCCGATTATACTTCACATGATAAGACATTGATCAACGAATCTTTTCCGGATGAGCAGTTGTTCGCAATTCAGGAGTAAGAACTATCTTGTTAGCAATATAATGCCTTTGAATATGAAGGCGGCTCAAAAGAAGAAGTTTCTGCATGAGGTGAAGTGGTACATGTGGGATGAACCATATTTGTTTAGACAGGGAGCTGACCAGATCATCAGGAGATGTATCCCATTCTGTGAGACGGAGGGGATATTACGAGATTGTCATTCCACAGTTTATGGTGGACATTATGGTGGTGAAAAGACAGCAGCTCGTATCCTTCAAGTAGGTTTTTTCTAGCCTACGCTGTTTAAGGACGCACATCAGTTCGTTTTAAGGTGTGATCGTTTCCAAAGAGTTGGGAACCTTTCCAAAAAGGATGAGATGCCTTTAAATGTGATGCTGTAAGTTGAGGTCTTCGATGTTTGGGGAATCGATTTCATGGGACCATTTATCTCATCCTGCAATAATCAGTACATCTTGCTGGCAGTCGATTACCTCTCGAAATGCGTAGAAGTCAAAGCTCTACCAACTAATGTCACAACGGTAGTGTTGAATTTTCTTCAAAAGCAGATATTCACAAGGTTAGGAACACCACGAGTTATCATAAGTGACGAAGGGTCGCATTTCTGGAATCGTAAGTTCACCTCTATGATACAACATTACAATGTGAATCATCGCATCGCTATTGCCTATCATCCGTAAACTAATGGTCAAGCTGAAGTGTTTAATAGGGAGATCAAGCAAATTCTATAGAAAGTCATTTGTCTGTCATGGAAAGACTAGTCTTTGAAGCTCGATGAAGCTATTTGGGCTTATATAACAGCATATAAGACTCCACTTGGGATGTCCCCATTTCAACTTGTCTACGGTAAGGGATGTCATTTACATGCAGAGCTTGAGCATAAGGCTTATTGGGCATTGAAGAAGTTAACCCTTGATCTAGATGCAGCTGGGAAGAAGCGAATGCTTCAGTTAAATGAACTTGATGAGTTTCGACTTCAAGCATACAAGAACAAAAAAATGAACAAGGAAAAGGTGGCATGACAGGAAGTTAGCGCCCAAGTCATTTGCGCCAGGGCAACAAGTTCTTCTATTCAACTCGCGTCTTCGACTTTTTCCTGGGAAGTTGACATCAAGGTGGTCTGGACCATTTATCGTCAAAACTGTGTTTCCAAATGGAGCGGTGGAGATTTTTGAGAACGATTCGAGCCAAGCATTCAAAGTAAATGGTCAGAGATTGAAGCACTACTATGGGGATACGGAAAACTGTGAAGTGGTTAGTGTCGTCCTATTGTCAACATGATCGCATAACTCCATGTCAAACTATTCACGTAAAAGAAGCGTTTCTTGGGAGGCAACCCAAGCTATGAGACCAGAGGTTACCTTAAAATTTAGTCCTCTATCCAAAAATCCAAAAATATTAAAAAAATTATCGAGATTTTTTTTCCCAGAGACCGTGCAAGTGCCCGCCTGCAGGTTAGAGGCGGCTGCCTGGAAGCTGGAGGCGGCCGCCTGCGGCCTTAATTCCAGAAATTTTTTTCAGCCGACTTATAAAAAAAATACAAATACACAAAAATAAAACCATAAACAATTTCTAACCTACATACCCACGAACTTCCCCAATACTCTACCTCATTCCCCACTCCTATTCAAATTCTAACCCTACTTTTGCCCTGTATATACACACAACCCCTCCATACACATCCCACACACTTTTAACTCTACACACTCTCTCCTATATATAAAACACAATCTCTCAAACACTTATACTCAGTTTCAATGGCCCCAAAGAGAGCACGAATTTTAGGAAGCAGCAACACCGTTCCGACTGCTGATTTTTCGAGGAACACGGCTGGGAGGCTCCGATTATTGGATGCGGCTGCTGAAGAGGAGTACTCAAAGCTTCTCACGAAGCCAATTATTAAGGAGAGGGGGCTTTTGCCTTCAGGGAGGGATGGTGATTTGTTGCCGATGATTGCTGAGAAGGGTTGGATTGCTTTCTGTGAGTCGCCTGAGGCAGTTTCAATTTGTGTCGTTCGCGAGTTCTACGCGAAAGCAAAGGCCGAAAAGAATAGGGTTTTCTGTGGTCTGTGGGCTGACTGTTGATTATCATCCCGAGGTGATTCGTCGGGTGATTGGCCAACGACTAAGGAAACCACAAGAGGAGCTGTGGAATGACAAAACTCCCGTGGATTTTTATTTGGACTTGATTGTGGCTAATCTCTTTCGGCCGGGCACCGTATGGGTGTTCAAAAAGGGATTCAACGAGTATCGTAATTTCCCTGCTGTCACAATGAACAGGTATGCTCGTGCTTGGAATGCATTCATATGTGCTAATATTCTTCCATCTGTGCATGCGCATGAGGTTTCAGTGGAAAGGGCTAGGTTGTTATGGGGAATTCTGAATGAAGAATACTATGTAGACCTTGGTGAGTACATCTACCAAGGGATTTTGAAGGTTTTGAGGGGATCACAATACTCTATCCCTGTTATGGATTAAAACTAATATAATATAATTGTTGTGTTTAATAATAAGGAACGTGAGCTTCGAGGCTCGGTTTGGCTGCTCTTGTGTTTCGTGACTCAATCTGCCTTAACAAGATGCCTACGTACCTTGCTGATTGCCAAGGATCAAGTCAAAAAACGTAGTTCTTGGTGATACTTGCCCTCGGGGCTATGGCGGCGAGGATTCACCAAGGACGTAGTGACTTTCATGTCCTCCAAGGACTAAGTCTAAAACGTAGTTCTGATTTGTGGGGTGAGGCCCCTTATATAGATGTTGGGAGTCCTTGAATTGGATTTGGTATAGGAGACTTGGTGGGCAAGTCTCATAATTAGAATGGACTTTGGAGTCCTAGATAGTAGAAAACGGATCCCTTATCCTTTTAGGTCCCCTTGAGGCTAATCTATAAGGATTTATATCCTCATCGGGACTCTTCTCAATGGCTGATTTTTCCCCTATTAATTAATTACGAAATTAATTAATAATCAGGGCTTTTGGGCCTTTTTATTTCATTAGGCCTGATCTGGTCCATCAGGCTTAACCTTTCTGGTCTGAATATCATATATCTTTTTATTGGACCCAGCAGCCCATTAAAGCAATATTTAATTATATAATCAGGATTTATTTATCCCTATCAATCCCGTATGCCTCTATTGTCACAAAGCTTTGCAAGGCAGTTAGAGTTCAGTGGCCTTCTTATGAGCAGCTGCAGATGCCGGCCGATCCTATTGATTCATCGACTATGAACGCAATGCAGGAGTGGACGGGAGGAGAGCCTGAGCCGCATGGTTTGGTGTATGAGCTCCCGGGAGGAGTTCCAGCAGCTGGTGCTACCATGGCTAGGCCCAGTCAGTTGTAGAGAGAGGCAGAGTGTTCGTGAGGAGATGGTTCGGGATTGGCTGATGTCCAGTTCAGGAGGCTTTCCATGAGGATGGATGCGATGTATGAATTGGATGAGCTCACCCTAGCACTTGGAACTGCATTTAGAGGTCTTGGAGCTGATATCCAGTGGCCCGTTTTTGGTGAGAATTCTGCTTATCCACCTCCTGACATTCCACCCTCTGAGGGTGATGATGATTCGTCTGATTAGGTATACCATGTGTTCCTTTCTATTACCTTCACTGAAGATAGTGAAGATTTTAAGTTTGGGGGTGGTAGTTAAGGAACATATTTGTGTGTGTCATATAGTTGCATTTTCATGATAGTTTAGTGCATATAATTGCATATTTTTGCCATTTAGTTTTTTATTTTATTTTATTTATAGCTTTATTTGTCATGTCATATAGCTCATGCATATACCATGATCCCTTTGTGTTGCTTTACCGATTAATATGTGATATTGATGTAAGTGTATTGATAGCGTTAAAGTGATGTTGAATCTGGTTAGGTTGATATGCATGCTAGAAACACTTGTAATTTCACTAAGTCTTAGAGTATGCTAAAGGGCTAGATTGTTGTCATGGTTTGATGGTCTTCGAGGTTAATCTATTGCTTATGCTTAGGATGCATGATAGGCTCTTAATGATAAAAGACATGAATAGATAAAAATTGGAGATAAAAATTAGAATTCATTGCTAGTTGTGGCTAGGCGTCAAATGGCTAGTAGCCGGCTCGTATTGTATGCGAGTAGTCTAAGGTTGAGCAAGATGGAGCGAACGCACTTGCTCAGAAATTGAAAAAAAAAAGAAAAAAAAGAGAATATGGTTCAATGCACAATTGATCACGAGTGGGCTCTTTGGTATTCGAGTTATTAAGTTCTTAGGGGACTTTGTGCCTAGTGACCTAAGGCTTTTATAGTCCGGGATCCGCTAACCTAATGCTCGCTAAATGGATACCATTGCATAAGTCTTTTGTGGACCTCACTCATTGCACGATCAAATAAGCATTTGTGTTATGTATTGAATAAAAGCATGATTCCATAATAAACTCCAATAGTCTTGAAGTGTTATAAGTCATTTTGTGTCTATATTATATTCTTCGTATAAGCTTGTGATTGCCTTGAGGATAGTTAAGTTATGGTGATTGGTCTAGTTTCGAAGCATATCTGTTAAGCATTCGCACACACCACGTTTCTAGTTGTATGTTATGTTTCGTGATTTGATTGATCTTTAGTCACCTAATTGCATTTGTTGAAGTGTCATGTGTCGGTTGGTTTAGTCATCGCGAGGGGATCACTGCATTCATATAAATTGCTTTTATGCATGTTTTATTCTAGTTTGAGTCTGTGACGCTTGAGGGCAAGCATCGATTCAAGTTTGGGGGGGTGATAAGTGAAATTTTATACCATTTAGAGTGCTTCATATTGGCTTGAATTGGTGTCTTGAACTCGAGTATTTTGTGTTTTTAACGCATTTTCGAGTGTTTTTACATTTCAGGGTATAACTTGCTTAGATAGATGTTTTTCATCAAATAAAGCCTTTGGAAATGCTAGGAATCAGTCCAGGGGAGTTGCACAAAGAAATCAGCAAAGACGGAAGCAATCATGAAAATTTTCCAGAAGGGTTGCAGGCGCCCGCCTACTAGCAGGCGCCCGCCTGGAGATTGGAGGCGGCCGCCTGGGGTCAAAAATTCAGATAATGATTTTTATTCTCCAAGTTGATTTGGGCTTATGTTGGCGCTGGTTTTTGTGGGTTCTTATATAAACCATTTTAGAAGACGTTTTCTTAATAATCATTGAGGATCGAGATCAGGAGCCAGGTCAAGAAGAAAAGAAGACCGTTTTAGCACGCAACAACGAAGAAGAGGAAGCATAGTTCATCTTGTGATTCTTTTATTCAAGTTAAAAGTGGATGCTAGTTTTCTTTATACTTTGAACCTTAATACTCTTGTGACGTACTTCATTATTTATTAAGGATTTTTATTAGTTTATATCGTTGTTTTTAATCATGCTTTCATATAAACACATGGCGATGATGAGTTCTATTAGGGGTTAATCGTGATCATGGGATCCTAGCGGATTTACTATGGGTTTCTTTAGTTAATTGTTTAATACCTTGGTATGTGGTGATTATATGATTTCTAGTATAGGTTGTGCTTATTCGTCTTATATGCTTCGCGAACATGTAAGATAGCCTGTTAATCTCTTGTGAAGCGACAGTGAATCTTGAGATTTAGAACTTGCCATGCTAGCATAGGTTCATGCATTGTATGCATGATTCGTGGGTAACTCTAACCGTTTTACTTACCCTATGTAATCATAATGAATAACTTGTGCTTAAATCGTTATGTTGTCAAATTCTATAGACATGTAGGGTCTCAACATAATTGATGCTTATTCAACTTCTATCTTAATTGTGGATGCTTGGTAGAATGGTACTCGCGTAACGAAAGTTGGCATTTATCAGTTTCATGTTGTTCAATTAATATAATCACCATTACATGCTAAGGTTAATAATGATAACTATTGAATGAAGTAGTAATGAAGTTAGGATCTCATGTGTGTTTAATATTGTTAATTCAAGTGTTTAATTCTCATAGTAATATTAGTAAACCAACCCTGCTTGTTATTGTATTGACATTGAAGAATAATCATACATTGGTTAAGTAAGTCGATTA